>NC_091064.1:62122229-62423854 GCF_000393655.2 Nicotiana sylvestris
GCACCACTTGGGTAGGATCGCCAATGCACTCTCTTAACATAGATACGTGAAAAACCGGATGAACAGACTCCAATTCTGAGGGCAATTCTAACTCATAAGCTACTTGGTCCACTCTCCGAATGATCCTATAAAGCCCAATATACTGTGGGCTAAGCTTGCTTTTTTTTCCAAACCTCATCACACCTTTCATAAGTGACACCTTTAAGAATACCCAGTCATTAACCCCGAACTCTAAATCTCGTCGCCGCATGTTAGAATATGACTTCTGACGACTCTGAGCTTTCAACAGTCGCTCCCGGATAAGCTTTACATTTTCTATGGCCTGCGGAACCACGTCTGGCCCATGTAACCTAGATTCTCCAACATCAAACAACCCTATGGGAGATCTGCACCTGCACCCATACAAAACCTCGTACGGAGCCATCTAGATACTGGAGCGGTAACTATTATTATATGCAAACTCGATAAGAGGTAGATGTTCATCCTAACTTCTTTAAAAATCCAGCACACATGCTCGCAACATATCCTCAAGCGTCTGAATCGTGTGCTCGGCTTGTCCATCCATTTGTGGATGAAAAGCTGTACTGAGATTCACCTGAGTTCCTAGACCTTTCTGAAATGACCTCCAAAAATGTGCTGTAAACTGGGCCCTACGGTTAGATATAATAGATATTGGCACTCAGTGTAGTCGCACTATTTCTTTAATATATAACTTTGCATAATCTTCTACTGTATACGTAGATTTGACCTGTAGGATATGAGCTGATTTCGTGATCTTATCGACTATCACCCATATGGAATCAAACTTATGTTGAGAACGAGGTAAACCCGTGATAAAGTCCATGTTTATCGCCTCCCATTTCCATGTCGTTATCTCTATAGTCTGCATTAGCCCTCCGGGCTTCTGGTGCTCTATCTTCACCTGCTGGCAACTAGGGCATTAAGCGACATACTCAGCAATGTTCTTCTTCATATCGTTCCACCAATACACCTCCTTAATGTCATGATACATCTTCGTTGACCCAGGGTGAATGTAGTACCATGAATAATGTGCTACATCTGGAACACACAAACGACCCCTGTATCTGAGAACCCCATCTACTTTGAGTTCTAACATCGACTTCTTCTATTGGGGAACCCGCTCTCTCAATTCGACTAACTCTGGGTCCTCGTGCTGCCTCTCCTTTACTTCAGCTATGAGAGATGATTTTGTAGTATTTTGGAGTACAACTCCTCCATTACCAGAGTCAACTAACCGAATCCCCAAACAATCCAATTGATGAATCTCTCTAGTTAATTGTCTTTTTTCGGCCTCTACATGTGCTAAGCTACCCATAGATCGGTGACTTAAGGCATCTGCTACAACATTAGCTTTCCCTGGATGGTAGAGAATGTTAACATTATAGTCTTTTAATAACACAAACCATTGCCTCTGTCACAAAATCAACTCTTTTTGCTTGAAGATATATTGTAGGCTTTTATGATCTGTGAACACATCAACATGAACATCATATAACTAATGTTGTCATATCTTAAGTGCATGAACAACCACAGCTAATTCGAGGTTGTGGGTCAGATAATTCTGCTCATGCTTCTTTAACTGTCGTGAAGCATACGCAATTACTTTCCCATGTTGCATTAAGACACATCCTAACCCGACACCTGAGGCATCACAATACATGGCATAACCATCTGGACCTTCTGGAAGTGCTAGAACTAGCGCGGAGGTCAACCTGTTCTTAAGCTCTTGGAAACTCTACTCACAAGCCTCTGTCCATTGAAACTTAGTCGCTTTCTACGTCAGCTTTGTTAATGGTGTTGAAAGAGAAGAAAAACCCTCTACGAACCTCCGATAATATCTTGCTAAGCCTAGAAAGCTACGAATCTCTGTCGGAGTGGTAGGTCTAGGCCAGGATTTCACAGCCTCAATCTTCTGAGTGTCTACCTTTATACCTCTGTTGGATACAATACACCCCAAGAATGCTACGTACTTTAACCAGAACTCACACTTAGAAAACATATCATACAATTTATTATCATGGAGGGTTTGGAGTACTGCTCGCAGGTGATCCACATGCTCATCCTCTGAACATGAATAAACTAGAATATCATCAATAAAGACTATCACGAACATATCCAAATATGGCCGGAATAGGCTATTCATCAAATTCATAAATATGGAAGGTGAGTTCGTCAACTCGAAGGACATAACAAGGAACTCAAAGTGGCCATATCGGGTCCTAAAGGCTGTCTTGGGAATATCTTTCTCTTGAACTCTGACCTGGTGGTATCCCGACCTCAAATCTATTTTTGAAAAGCATCTAGCTCCCTACAACTGATCAAACAAGTCGTCTATCCTTGGAAGGGGATACTTATTCTTAATAGTTACCTTGTTCAGTTGCATATAATCGATACACATCCTTAGCAAGCCGTCTTTCTTCCGTACAAACAATACCGGTGAACCTCAAGGTAAGATACTGGGTCTGATGAAACCTTTCTCCAGTAAATCTTTTAACTGCTCCTTCAACTCCTTTAGTTCGGCAGGTGCCATTCTATACGGAGGGATGGATATTGGTTGTGTTCCTGGAAGCAAATCTATGCCAAAATTAATCTCTCGCTCTGGAGGAATACATGGAAGTTCATCTAGAAATACATCCACGTACTCTTTGACTACTGGAATAGACTAAAGTGTAGGTATCTCAGCATTCGCATCTTTAACTCGCACCATATGATAAATGCACCCTTTTGCGATCATTTTCCTCGCCTTCAGATAAGAAATAAACCTACCTCTGGGTGTCGCTATATTACCTACCCATTCAAGGATTGGCTCAAGCGGAAAATGAAATCTGGTTGTCTTTGCTCAATAATCAATTGTGGCATAACAAGCTGCCAACCAGTCCATGCCCATGATAACATCAAAATCCAACATCTCTAGCTCAACTAGGTTGGCTGAGGTTTGACGACCACAAACTGATATCGTACAACCTCGGTAAACGCGTCTAGTGATAATCGATTCTCTGACCGGTATAGATACCGCAAAAGTATCACTTAGTATTTCAGTCACTATACAAAATTTTCGCGCGACAAATCGGGTCATACATGATAAAGTAAATCCTGGGCCTATCAAGGCATAAACATCGTGAGAAAAAATGGTCAACATACCTGTTACAACGTCTGGTGAGGACTTTTGGTCATGTCGACCTGCTAGCGTATAGATACGATTCTTGCTACCACCTGAACTGGACCCTCTACCTCTACCTCGACTACCAGCCGAAGACTGAGACTTGCACCCTAAAGGATGCACGGACATAGCTGATCCTGTTGCTGAATTCGTTGGTTGCGCCATACCCCCAAAATCTCTATTTGGGCAATCTCTCATTATATGCCCCGGACGTCCACATGTATAGCAAGCATCGGAACCAGCTCGGCATTGGCCTAAATGTCCTCTCCCGCAGATGGCACACCGCGGCGGAACTAGCCATGTCTGCCCTAAACCTCGTTGTCTCTGCAAACTTGATGCCTGAGAGCTCTCACCTGGTCCTGACTAAGTATAATTGTCATACTTGTAACCCTGTAGCTAAGGTGGCGGAGGTCTAGGTGGCCGTTCGAAGTACTGGGGCCTGTAACTACCCTAAGACTACTCCTGAGACCTGGCAAATCTCATCCTCTTACATTGCCCTAACTTAGTCCTCTCCGTACTCTACTACAGATGCCTACCCCTCTCTATATTCCGGGTAAATGCCTGAATCCGGGAGATATCCATACTATCATGCCATGCAGCAGTGGCACACGCCTCGGTCAACTCTACGCCAATCCTGCTATAAACCTGTGGATTCTATCCCACATAGTAGCAACTATGGATGGTGCATATCTGGCCAATGAGTCAAAACGGAGACTATATTCTCGAACACTCATATTGCCTTGCTTGAGGGCTAGAAACTGATCAAGTCGGTCTTATTGGATCTCTCATTGTAAAAACTGGTCAAGGAAGGCATCTAAAAAATTCTCCCAAATAGCAGGAGGTTCATCACGTCCCCTGGACCTTTCCCATCCCTCATACCAAAGGATGGCTATATCTCGGAGTTGAAAAGCTGCTAACTCAACTGCCTCTTTCTCCGTGGCATGCATAACTCGAAAGATCCTATGAAGTTGATCTATGAAATCCTGCGGGTCCTCCCTCTGATCTGTCCCCGTGAACTCTGGGGGATTCAAAGCAATAAACTCTTGGACCCTTGAACTCCCAGATCCCTCAGAAGGTCCTGCACTAGCGGATGCCCTAGCCTGTTGCTGGGTAGCTACCAACTATGCCAATAAATGCACTGCACTCCTCAAATCCTGATCTGATGGAAACAGAGGGAGAACTGGATGTGCGGTCTCCCTAGGAACCTCCTCAGGTGGCGGAGGAGCCGGTAATCGCTGGGTATGGGTCCTACCTACGACTCTGATTGGGCCCCATCTACTGGGGGTACCCTACTAGTCCCCTCACCTACTGTTGTTTCTCTCCTCTAGCTAGCCATAGTCTTCCTAGTTAGCGTCATCTGTGCATACAAACGTCAACATGTTAGTTTAACACAAATTTCCTATAACTCAGTGCTACTACAACACGATTTAGATTTGAAAGAAGGGTAACCAATTCCTAAATGCCCTGTAGTCCCCTGCTTATATAATGTGGTGCACCACACATTTATAAACAAGACCCTACTAGACACGGTTTGTAGACTCCCTAGGATAGAACTGCTCTGATACTACTTTTGACACGCCCCGAGCCCGGGAGTGAGACCGACACCTAGTGCCTCATCTATACTTGCGTACCACTTGCGACTAAGAGACTCTGAACATGTAACGTCATACTTTGGCTATGGACCACATTACAATATAATGTGCGATGTAAAATATAAAACTAAATGAAGACTAACGCTGACTAATGTCAACATAAAGCTAGGCCGGCAAGGCCGGCATAATTACTACAACTGACAAGCAAACAAAATATATGTACAGGGCCTACAAGCCCAACATACTGCATTAACTGACAGGATATGTCTATAAGCATCTACTAATAGATGTATTGTGATCGGAACAGGGCCCCGACCTACCCATAACCTATCTACATATATACACAAGATATATATCACACTGCTAGACTTAACTCTGAAAGAAGGGGAACTTATCGATAAAGCTGAACTCGGACAACACCTACTGAGGAGGTCTACCCGTCTGTCTGTCTGAACCTACACACATGAAATGCAACGCCCCTAGAAAGGGATGTCAGTATGAAATAATATACCGAGTATGTAAGGCAATATACTGAAGCTGAAACTGAACTGATAATATAATAATTAAAAATAATTGGGGGTCAAAGAATATCTGAAGATATGCTCATTTGCTGATACTGACTCGACTCTCTCAATATATTGAGTAAAATAGCTGTTCGGCCTATAAGGCTCGATATATATATATATATATATATATAACTGCTATGTCGTAGTAGGTTTGCTCATAGGCGCTCGGCCATACTAGGCTCTATATCTTGACCAACTGGGCTTGCTCATAGGCGCTCGGCCACAACAGACTCGGTATATAACTTACCATCTGATCAGAGGTTTCCCAATAGAGGCCTGCCCATCGATTATAGCTCAATGGTAATGAAAATACTTTTAATACTGTATATATGTAAACTCTCTACTCTTTTGACCGGAAGAAGGAAATACTCAACTGAATATGCAGTCTCGATAAGAGGAATATGGTAACTTACAAAACTAGAAAAATATATGTAATTTGCGAGACTAGCAAAATATACTTAAACTCCGGGATACGAATTTTTCTCTATGCCTCATTATCAAACTTGTGCAATTACTATATCATGCTAAAATGAAGAAAAATCTTAGCCTTAACATACCTGGAGTAGGGAGAAATCCGTATGATATTCTTGGAACAGGTTGCATCGTACTCCGCTAGAATCGCAATAACGTAATTACGTTGCTAAGACCTTAATAATTCTTGTTGTTTTTTTTTTTGTAGGAATCAATTGAAAAGAAAATGCTAATACCCAGCAAGAACGTGAGATCTTACGTCTATTCTTGGTTTTGGAATAATTCAAAATGAACTTAGTATAGTTTTGCTTAGTCTTTAAGTGAAAGACTTGATTAGTCAAGTCTTGGAAATAGTATTTTCATGACACCTAGCAAGGAGTGACTTAGTAATTTATTATATCATGGCAGGTTGCCACGTGGGGTTGGGGGTGGGGTAATTAATCTTTATCCACTTATTAGTTAACTGAGTAATGTTCTGTTACCCGGTAATTAATTAATTATCTGCATAATTTAAAAATTACCCCAAATTACTTAAAATTCTACTTATTTTTAATATACTTTATATATACTTGATACATTATACTACTGTGGTCATATGGTACCTCGCATGGTACTAGTTTATAATTATCGGGTATTATTACTTGATCCGTATTTTATCCCAAATTGGCCATTTTCAACGAAACACATTTTCTCTTATTCGTGCATCCTTTATCCTTCATGATACTTATTTATCGCTTGTTATAAATAGCATAAATATGCTAACCTCCAGATAATATCATCCCCGAGTTTACGTCAATTTACTGAAGACAAAACTTTAACGTACAAAACAAATTACGAGATGTAACACATCCCTCTTTAAAAAGCTCTCATCCCATGATTAATACTTTCAATCAAGGGATTCAATTATATCTTTTCTTTTTCACACTTCTCCTCATTTCATGCGTCCTAAATTTTTCAATATGCATATCTCCTGTAATCTCTCTTCGATAGTTGCACGTCTTCAACAAGAAGTTGGTAATTTTACTTCAGTTGTTGAATGATTTTGGTTGGAACCTTCATATACTGGATATAATGCCATACTACATATTCTATGTTCCTATTATCCATAAAATATTAGGAAATTGATACCTAATCTAACAAATCCAATAATACAAAACTAATTTCCATAATAGACCCCAAAAAGATACTTTTTCTTTGCAGTAAGAAATCTATACACACGACATAGAATGTCATGAGATGACAAAAAAAAACCAGTTGCTAAACGTTTCATCAACAATTCAAAAATTGTTAAACTCTAGCAAAATTATTACTAATAGGATAATGGCTCATACGCAATCCAAATGTGAAATTGGTCACAAACTTACAATTGCTCATCACCATATACAATTGTTATATATTTGTGATACAATTTCTGCAATAATTATGATACAATCGTGATACAATTTCTGCAATAATTATGATACAATCGTGATACAATTCTGATCTTCATCTTCTTCAAGTTTCAATCACAACTCTAAACTTAAATTCTAATACAATATTGTAATATAATTGTATTAGGTATTATTTTAGATATTGATATATTAGATACAAGTCAAATACAACTTTGATATAATTAGAAATAATTATGATATAATTATCATACAATCATGATACAATTCAGAAACTTTTCTTCTTCGAGTTTTAATATGAAAATTTATCTAAAATAACTCTAAACTTAACCAATATCTCTCAAAATTGAGATATAAACTCCAAGTTATATTCTCAGTCGTTTGCAAGAGCACCCAATCCAAACAGATCACAAATTCGTAAAACACAAATGTTAAATTCAAAACTTCGAAATTTTTTAATGGTTGTTAATGGAGAACTCTTTGCTACTGCAATTTTAGAGATAATGTCGATGAATTTGTGTGAAGAGGATGAGAAAAACTCACAAATTCGTAAAACCCAAATATTGAATTCAAAGCTTCAAAACCTTTTAATGGTTGTCAATAGAGAACTCTTTGCTACTGCAATTTTAGAGATATTGTCGATGAATTTGTGTAAAGAAAGATGAGATTTGGATTAATTTGTATGAAAGAGAGAAATATTTCAAAATCTTTTTGAAAATGGGTTAAAACATGAATTTATGGTCTTTGTATAACTGATATACATGAGAGTGGAGGGAGGGGGGTTGACGTGGGAGAGGGGAGATGGGAGAGGGAAGGGATGTATTAGTTACATCCTAGTTTTAAGAATGCTCTCTTTATTAAGGTTTTATATATAAATAGTAAATATAGATAGAGAATATAATTTTTAAGGAATCTAAAGAAAAGAAAAGTAGTAAATAAGCTTCTATTATAGTATAACTAGGTAAATTTTCCAATTAATTCAAATAGTTTCCACCTAATCTCTTAAACTAAAAATAAGCTACGAATATACATTATATGTATAACTTATGTATACAGCAAAAAAAAGTAAACAGTTTGTGTATTGGAGCTCTGGACGGGGCATTTACATCAATACCAACTTTTTGGGTCACGTTTTAACTCGTGCCCGCTTTGTAAAAAAATTGCAAGCGTACCCACCTTTTCGCGTAACTTCAGCATACGGGGCTGAAGTAGCAAAACCAATCACGCAAAACTTCGACATTTTAGTAGACGGGCCTGAAGTAGCAAATGCAATATGCTGAAGTTTTTTTTGTCCTGGATAAGTTTTTTCAAAAACTTCAGCAGAAGATGCTGATGTTATTTAGTTCATTTGTAAAAACTTCAACACTAAATAAGCTGAAGTTTTTTTTATCCTGGATTCATTAGTTTTGTCATAAAGCTTTTTCAAAAATTTCAGCAGAAGATGCTGAAGTTATTTTGTTCATTTGTAAAAACTTTAGCACTAAATAAGCTGAAGTTTTTTATCCTGGATAAGCTTTTTCAAAAACTTCAGCAGAAGATGCTGAAGTTATTTAGTTCATTTTTAAAAACTTCAGCACTAAATAAGCTTAAGTTTTTTTTTGTCATGGATAAGTTTTTTCAAAAATTTCAGCAGAAGATGCTGAAGCTACTTAGTTAATTTGTAAAAACTTCAGCACTATATAAGCTGAAGTTTTTGAAATAGCTTAAATAGTTTTTTGACCCATACAATCACTATATTGGATCTTCCTTTTTTCCTTCTCTCTGAACGTTTTTATGGAGCAGATCAGTAATTACATTAGAAAAAGGTGCCTTCAGTGGAAATAAATCACATAATCATAAAGTTTAAGTGATATAAAGTGAAACTATTACTTTAACCCCACAAATCAATTCATTTGATTCAAAGAAAAAAAGATTACATCAAAATGCGAAAAAAATAAAAAGAAATCGTGCAACTTATGTTAGTTGATTCATTGTTATTGATAAGTCGTAATCAATTTATTGGGACTTAAATTTAGTTGTCCCAACTCCCAATGAAGACCAGATGTTAACCTGTGTTATCGTACTGAAAATATCTTAAGAAAACGAAGGAGGAGAAGAAATGTGGCGGAAGTTATTTAAAAAGTGGGTACAAGTTAAAACTTAAAAAAAAATAGGTATAGGTTAAATGGGGGCGATCAAATATGATGACCAAGCTAATTCACGAAGAATTAAGTTTGGACTGTGTTACAAGTCAATTTGGGCTAGTGGCTGACTGGCTGTATAATCGGCCCAACCTAGTTTTTGGACGGTTTAGGTGGGCCAAGTTTTCTTAGCCCAATTTTGCTTCCCATATCTGCCAATAAAAGGAAGCATACCTATTCAGTTTCTTTAGACCAGGGCAAAGCTGTAAAGGAAAATGCCCCTTAAGAAGTTTGATGAGCGCCATTTTGTCTCAAGAAAAGAAAATAGAGGAAACGAGGAATGGGTCAAAAGTTTTATGCAAATGTCTGGAACCTACCTACATCTATCAAGTGAAAGGCATTCGCATAAAACTACCGCACCCATTCCTTTGTTCCCCTTTGTTGTGATATGACAGCTTACCCGAATAAGAAATATTTTTCAATTATTGAAGAAGCAAAAATGTGAATATGTTGTGATCTTTAGTTGCAATTTTTATTTATTCAAAAAGAAAAAAAGGGCTTTTACATGTCTTAATTAGTATAACTTCTTAATTTCTCTAGATCTCTTTCGAGCTTCAGTTCTTTTCCAGAATCGTAATATTTGAACCGTGTGTTTTATTATTAGTTTTTATTTTTATTATTATTATTGTGCTGATAGAAAAATATATATGATCCTCAACTGTTATTTGTGACCCTACTGAACGTACTTTTGAATATGTGTTTGTGTGTTAAGAGAGTTGTGAATAGTATGATAACTAGACTTAGCATGTATGCTCTGTTTTAGACTGCATTTTTTTTAGCACTGATTGATATCTGAACAAGAAACAAGTATTGGAGTAATTCCTGTTAACGTCAATATTAGTTGTGGAAGTGCTCTATTGATTGATTAGTGCTGGCGTTTGTGAGACATTGCTGAAGTTCAGGAGATGTTCTATTGCTGCATACTACCGGTTTGATACAAGTACAACTTACTGCATTATGGATTCAATGAGATATGCATGTGGTGTTGTCTGTAAAGCTTATTTTAGAATTATTTTCTTTTGGGGGAAATCAAGTTGTGTGAGAAGTGGCAATGACCAGATGGTTTCTTAGTCTGAAAGTCCTTCGTTGTTAATAGTCTCTTTTTAAAAATTATTGTCATATACTTTTTGTTTATTCCAAATATAGCACATTTTATTATAAATATAGCATTATGAAAAAAGATTGCAATCCCTTAATTACCGCTATAATTGGAATCCCATTTAAAAGCCAAAATAGCAGTATCAAATATTTAAGGAACCGTTTCCATCTTCACTAAATACCAAAAATCTCAAAGAATCTTTCCTTAATTCCTTGCTTTATGTCATCTTCTTCTAAAAGGATTAATGCACTATTCTAGAATATACTTTTGTTCTTCAATGACACTGTAGACGATAAATTTGCGTCGAGAAAATAAAATCAGGACCGAAAAATATCGCAACAATCGTAGTATTTTATTTCAAATAATATGAGTGTACATGTCACGACCCAAAAACCGATCCGGTCGTGATGGCGCCTATCGTGAAACTAGGTCAACCGACACAACTCCCGAATCAACCATTATTCAATAAAAGTTATTTATATACCATTTATTAATCAATAATCTCATGATGTAAGTTTAAATGAATAGTGCGGAATAAATACACAAACCCGACATCGGCGTGTCACTATTCATGAGTATTTACTACAGTGTCTAACAGCACTAAGACAGATATGGTCGGAAAAATTACAAGAATACATTAAGGAAGAATACGGAGGGAGAAAGCAGGGTTGCGATCGTCAGGCAGCTGCCTTGCTAACTCCGATGAATCTGCCACCGAGCTCAGAAATACCTGAATTTGTACACAAGGTGCAGGGAGTAATATGAGTACGCCAACTCAGTAAGTAATAAAAATAAATAAAGATTGAGTAGTAAGAAATCACGTAAACCATGTCATAGCACCACGAGAGGTATTGCATATTTCCAAAACAAGATACAAATCAAATCATTTCGTTAAATTTCCAACTTCAGTAAACATCCTTTAGAAAATATCTTTCCAGCCTTTTCAATAGATGTTTAATGAAATATATATATAAGTGATGAAAATCATAGTCGGCCCCTCGACCAAAACATAATTCGTATACAACCCCTCGGGCAAACATAAATTCATAACCATCTCGTAGCTTAAAAATCTCAGTGGAAGTAAAAAAGCCAAATCAGTGACTAAATTCCGAACACCTTGTAAAACTTGAGTTTAAAGGTAAGTTGTTTAAAAATATTTGTTTAACATTTTCAATAGAGGCTCGGTCTAAAGGTGAGTGAAAGCAGTAATTAATCAACATATTCAATAGAAAATCTCTTTAAGGAGGAGTGAAACCAGTAAGTTCATAAACAGGCCCCTCGGGCAAAACATCACTCGTATGCATATATATATATATATATATATATATATATATATATATATATATATATGTATTATATATTTATGGATCGGGCTGCACGCCGCAGCGATATATGGATCGAGTTGCACGCCGCAACGGTTATTATATGGTACTTATTGAGCGTGAGTGCTGAGTGTGAGCACTGGCTGATGCGAGTTGAGTCATGAGTAACTGTATATGCCCCTCGGGCAAGCCTCTCAGTTACTCATGACTCAACTCGCATCAGCCAGTGCTCACACTCAACACTCACGCTCAATAAGTACCATATAATAATCGCTGCGGCGTGCAACCCGATCCATATATCGCTGCGGCGTGCAGCCCGATCCATAAATATATAATCCTCACAACCAGGCCCTCGTCCTCTCTCAGTCATTAACCTCACAATCAGACTCTCGGTCTATCTCAGCCATCAGCCTCACAAGTCACTCGGACTATCGATAAAATAGGCGTTCAGCTCAAATAGTAAGGCTGAGGTAGGAAATTACTAAAATACAGCATGACTGAGTACAATTATTAAGTCAAAACATTGAGAAAAAGTAGTAAAAGTCCCATAAGGGTCCAAAATAGTTGGCACGAGACCCAAACATGACATTCCGCCCAAAACATAGCAATACTTTCCAAAACACGATGATATCAAACATTTTTCAATCAAATACGCGACTTAACAGTCATACGAGACGGACTAAGTCACAATCCCCAACGGTGCACGACTCCATGCTCTTCATCTAGCGTGTGCGTCACTTCAAAGTAGCACAACGATGTGAAATACAGGGTTTCATACCCTCAGGACAGCATTTACAATCATTACTTACCTCAATCCGGTCCAAACTCTAGCCTGTGATGCCTTTATCCCTTTAATTGGCCTTCAATTGCTCCAGATCTAACCAAAATGATTCATACCATCAAAATATGCTAAGGGAATAAAGCCCACTCGAAAATAACCAATTTACATCGAAAATCCCGAAATTGGCAAAACCCGGCCCCCCGGGCCCACGTCTCGGAATCCGATAAAAATCACATCAATAGAATCCTTACACTCTCAAGAGTCTATACATACCAAAAATTATCAAAATCCGACATCAAATGCCTATTCAAATCCCCAAAAGAATTCTCAATCTTTTCTTCAATTTTTCCCCAATTTCCACTGTAATTTCTCAAATTAAATGATGAAATTCAAGACTAAATCATGGATTTAAACCAAATATGAGTGAAGAATACTTAACCTAATAGTTCCACTGAAAAATCTCCTCAAAGTTCACCTTCTCCCGAGCTCTCTAATGAAATTTCGAAATTATGGACCAAACCCTCGATTTTAAAAATATAAACGGACTGCCTAGGTATTCTTCATCGCAAACACAGCATCACCCTCGCACTCGCGAAGCTCAAAGCTTCACTGACCAAATTCTCTCCTTCACGAATGCGAGGGTCACACGCGAACGGGATGACCACACAGCTCAACCCTACGCGAACGCGAAACACCAATCGCGAATGCGTAATGTTAACTCACACACCTTCGCGAACGCGGGACCTACATCACGAACGCGAAGAACAACTTGACTGCCCTGCTTATTAACCCTTCGCGAACGTGAGAACCTCTCGCAAACGCGAAGAAGGATTGCTCTGCAACAAAATACCAGAAAATCAGCCAAGTCCAAAGTCCAAAAATTGATCCGTTAACCTCTCGAAACTTACCCGAGGCCCCCGGGACCTCAACCAAACATACCAACATATCCCATAACCTTATTCAAACTTGTTCCAACCTTTGAAACGCTCAAAACAACATCAAAACACCAAAATCACATCGGATTCAAGCCTAAGAATTTTAAAAACTTCCAAATTCCGCTTTCGATCAAAACGTCTATCAAACCTTATCCGAATGACCTGAAATTTTGCACATACGTCACAAATGACACAACGGACCTACTCCAACTTCTGGAATTCCATTCCGACCCCTATGTCAAAATCTCACCTATCAACCGGAAAACGCCAAAATTCCCATTTCGCCAATTCAAGCCTAAACCTTCCACGGACCTCCAAAATACATTCCGATCACGCTCCTAAGTCCCAAATCATCTAACGGAGCTAACAAAATCATGAAAATTCTAATCCGAGATCGTATACTATCAAGTTTGATCTTGGTAAAACCTTTCAAATTTTAAGCTTCAAATTAAGAACCGTTCTTCCAAATGTATTCCGATTACCCTGAAAACCAAAGCCGACGATTTACATAAGTCATAATACATCACACGGGGCTAGTCATGCCCAAGAACTGGCGAGCTAAGTGCAAAAGCTCAAAACAACCAGTCGGGTCGATACATCCTCCCCCACTTAAACATGCGTTCGTCCTCGAACGTGCCCAGAGTTGTTCCGAAAAACCATCAATCCCTGAGTAACCTTACCATGTACATACCCGGGGGTGATCCCACGTCACGCTATCTCATATAGGTCCGATAATACAATGTAGCTAAAATTTCACAATCCAACCTAGCTCGTAAACCTTAGAACCACATTTCCACTTCTGAAATCATCTACAAGATCAAAACCTCATATCTATACTCTGAATAAGCCCGAACAAGCTGTAACAAACCATACATGCAGCATCAGATGCAATTACATGATATACCACATAGTTCAAACTCTCGTAGCGATAACTTCTGATCACAACAGTTGCTTAGAACAACCGAATATCGATAATAAACCTCTTATCAAATAAAGCCCCATTCCAACACTTCCGTATACTGCCAATGATGAATGAAACACGTAGAAAGTCATAACCATTCCTCAGATCAACCATTCATGAAGCTCCCTCTCCTTTGGCAAGAACCATAGTAAATTTTTAAGCCGAGCATCGATATTACCCTTCCAACATGCTGAAATCGAATCCATTTGTATTCATTCTAGATCCCAACGGTCTCATCTAAACCAATACAACTACTCTGTGACATGACACATCAATACCACCTAAAGCCACAACTCGTGCAATCCGCACACTAATAAGCAACAATCCGAACGTACTCAAATCATGAAAAATGGCTCAAATAAGAGAGTTGTACCACAAGCTCACCATTACCACCACAACACAATGCTGATAACCCATCATACGTTGTAGAACCAAAACACACAAATCTAACCCGAAGGATCATACCTCGAGATAACTTTGCCGCAATGCGCAACCCTATCCAAACACTGGTTCGCATGAGATGCCTTAAATCACCATGCTCAAAATCATCAACCAAGCGCAATTTGATGCCTAGCACCCAAAAGTGAATCACCATAACCATAGAGAAGCAAATGACAAAATGCCATATCAGCCCGAAAGAACAAACCCAATGCACAACAAATCATACAATGCCCATTTACCCGTCTCGCTCAAATTTCGCTATAATGCTCAAATGGAATCGCACCATATGCGGATATAACCAACAAATCACAAATCCTCGTAACACAGAAAATTAACTCATAGATCACTCCAGAACACGGATATGCTCAACAACAATCAAATGGCACATCTCTCAACAATAATAGTTCGGAGTCAACAATCCCGACCCAGTGCAGAACACACATCCATGTTGGGCCTAGCAAAGAACTACACATCAACTCGGGTCACCCACAACAGATAAATAACTCTCCGAAGGTTCATAATGACTGAATCATAGCACATACTATCATCTGACTAGCTTACCCACATCTTTACAGTCCACAACCGCGAAGTAACCTGTTTATGAGAACTCCCAGTCTCCAAATCCATAAAGCACACGAATCACCATATCGGATCCCAACTCCGCCGCCCGAATATCTAACACATCCCTATTACTCGACCATCCCACGAGGGGTACTTTTAAAAATTCTTCTGTACCACTAAGAAAACCTTGAATATCAATAGTCGATCAGACAAGATAGTGCCGCAATACCAATAAAGCATCCATAACTCAAACACACCGCTCTTTTTGAAATGTATACCCTCATCAAGCCACACCAATCAGTGACCTCATTTATCTGGTCATCTAAAGCTGTCCATGTTGCCTAAGAATTTATGACATTCCTTTCAAAACTGAACTGTGGCCTTACACATGCAAATCTCAACCCCAAACAACATACCACATATACCATACCATCCTATGATAAATATGAAAACTTTATAATCCACTCCGAGCTACAATCAACTACGTACTCAGCTAGCCAAGAACTTTTCCATTTGATCCCATCTAGGAGAAAATCATTATACATCCTATGCTCCTCATGACAGTAGAAAATATACATCTCTAACCGTGGTAGAAACCATCAAGAACTCTCCGAATTCCATTTGCACAAGACCAAACTGTTAGAACTAAATTCCTCTAACTCAACCAGCTACGTAGGCCATTAAAACCTAAGAGCATTGCCATGAAACGCCTGTAGAAACCCAGTGCATCATAAGCACCTGAGAACCGATCATATCTGCTACCCTGCCGATCCAACCTACTACCAAGCTGTCCTAATTCTCTGAGTTCCTTCCGAATTACCTTCAATTTGATACGTTTCCTTGCTAGTACACCACTATCCTTAACTAAAACTTACCCCACGAGCTTTAGCTAAAAATCACATCTCCCTAAGGCTTATAAACCCTCACATTCCTCTAAAGCACCCCAAAAGAACCACAACCAAGATACCCGCTCTGAAAAGACCTTCTGCAAATCTAAAGTCATTACCTTCAACTTCCTAATACTGATGTGTAGAATCCATAAATGATATAGAAATACCATGAGTCTTGACACCCTCCAATGCAAACCTCAGTTTCTAGCCAAATATATAACCTGAAAATCCCCAATTATCACATGGAAAATCTTGAACCCATTAGAACCATCATCGAGAGTCATCCACTCTACTCAAGCCGTAATTAGACCAATCAAACGGACCGGACGACCTGTGCTCCCTTAGCACTCCAACACTGCAGAATGTAACCTCACCTTTATACAACGAAGCAACTTCTTGCTCTATGCACCGTACATCCTTTGCCAATAACAACTCAAGTCATTCTATGATTCTCATACACCCATAAAGCATAACATAACCTTTATTGAAATTTCCTTCACTCGAGCCATCCTCGGCCTCAACCTCCATAAGTCATAACTGATTCACCCATACTCCTCAAACGGGAACCAACATAACACATAATCGTGTAATCAATTAATCAATAGCAGAGTCCCCCACTTGGCTCAAAGCCATAAATCAAAACACACAATAACTCATAACGTATATACTCTATTACTTCCATATTACCATAGGGTTATTAAACTCGATCCTTCATAAGCTCGTGAAACATAGACCATCTAGTACTTTAAATCTTCTGCAAATCTCGATTCACCCTCATAACAGTCAAGCCCACTCTCTTAGGCAACCCAAATTCAAATTGCAACACATATATTTCACTGGTAACATAGATCTTCCAATGAACAACGTAAAGGATCACACAATCTTCAAAACAATCCGCAGGAGATAGCCCACCTGCCTCGCCTCAAACTAACATCTCCTTACACCCTTCCACCATCATAAACATTAAACAATCACTTAATCTTCCTGAGTCTAAACTAGTCTCACAATGTGAAATCCACTCCACTTCCCAACTAGGCAACATGAGAAGGTCCTTCAACACGCCCACAACTTGGGCTAAACAACAAATCACGATGGAAACCAAGCACCAGATAGTTCTCACTACTCCCAAGAAGACCCTTCTTGTCTCGTTCAAATCATATGCACATATCTCGTAGTCACATCATACTCATCACGTAGCTATCCAACCATCACTCCCACCAATAGGGACACTATTGGACATACAATACAAAAGCACGTGCTCACACCATCAACGCCTTAGTGCTCAAGCTATAACCAAAACTTGGCCTCAAGTCCTCCAAACTGGCCCAACATCAACACACAGAAATCATATCTCGCCCCTTGATCGGGGAATCACAAGCCTTCAATGCACAACTAATACGAGCGCTCATGCGTGCATACGAACGTGTGTAAAGAATTTTAAGAGTTACATTTCAAGTTGAATCAAGGACACATGACAAGAATTCAAGAATGTGAAGTTTTTCCTAAAGGTTCGGCAGCCTCCCGAGGATTAGTACAGACGTCTCCGTACCGATCCGCGAGACTCTACCATACCTGCTCATGACTCGTGAGACCTATGTAACCTAGGCTCTGATACCAACTTGTCATGACCCAAAAACTGACCCAGTCATGATGGCGCCTATCGTGAAACTAGACCAGCCGACATAACTCCCGAATCAACCATTTGTCACACCCCTTTTTACTAACCTCACTAACCCTCTTAAATTAATAAAAAGATTCGTGAAGCTCAAAAGAGTTTTCAATTAGAAAGTGACAGAAATTTGTGTTCAAAAGGATTAACTCAGAGTCGCCACCTGATATTTGTTTCGGTATGCCAGGTCACCATTTTAAAAATGATTTTCCTTTAAAAACACTTTAGACTCCAAAACTAAGTCCACACCAGAGATTCGGGTAAGAGGGTTCATTTGGCTCAGGGAGAAGGTGTTAGGCACTCCTCAAGTCCCGTAACTAGTACGGTTGTATACTTGATCTAGTCGGATTTTAAAATATTCAATTGAGGTAGAAAACACAGAAAAAGGAAAATAAACACACAAGAGGCTCGAGGTCATCCCTACCTAAATAAAAGAAAAAGAAAAATGAAAATAAAATAAAAATACTACAAGTTTTTACTTTTGGCCTCTATTTACAAATACTTCGGGGCATACCCCGGATAAAAATATACACAAATCCTTCGGGGCATCCCCGGATAATAAACTAAAAGAAACGACCTCTCGCCTCGATACTAAGAAAATCCTTAGGCTTGCCTACCCAAGTGTGGTCGACCTAAGCATGTTACTACCCCATATTCAATGCACAACCCGAATCAATCTACTTATATATATGTATAATTAATCCTTTTGTCATCTGAATGGTAACTGAATCATGGAACATTAAATAAAGCAATATGACAAGGACAAAACCAAAAGGCTCATTTCAGCCATTAAAACACCTGAATATAAGTTACATGAAAGAAGCACAAAATAATAAACAACAGAACAAATAAACACACACAAATACTACTAAGGCATCACAAACGGAAAAAAATGAAACGTTAACTCAAAAGTTTGAGAAAACAGAAACATGTAATTAAGCCAAAATAGTAAAAGAAAGGAGAGGAATATACCTCGTTAAATTTGAAATTTGATTGTGTCACAATCTTGAATTCGGGAATATGACGAATCGCGGACGGAAGCTCGAATCGTCACTGTAAATCTCATCTGGACTCGCACTCGGACAGAATGTTTATTCAAACTCGACTTAAATCTGTTCTCACACTCAAAGACCAAAAATCACAAAAAAAAAATGAAGCAACAAAAATGTTCTCCTCGGATATAACCAGCTCGCCGACGAGACAGAACCTGACGGGTGAGAGATGAGGAAACGAAGAGGAGGCGATTTTCTAAAGTTTGTGCTGGTTTTCTTAGAATAGGGGTCGCTGAATCATTTGGGCGCGAGGTGGAGAAACAACAATTGGTGGTTCTCTTTTGTGTGAGAGATGAAGGGTCGTTCGTCATTCCTGGGCATGTGGGTGACTAGTTCTGGGCGGAGGAAAGCAGGCGGCGCCGCTGGTCTAAGCGGCTATTGAGAGGCAGAGATGAGTGGCAGATGGTTTTTCTTGCAGTAGTCTTGAGAGGTGAAGAAGGTTGGGTGTAGGGTGAGAGTTATAAGGATGGGTAGTTTTTGTGTGTTCGCTGGCAGAGAGAATGGTACCCGAGTTCGGTCGCTGATGGTACGAGAGCTGGCCGACGATGGCTGAAAGGCTGGTGCTCGGCGGCTTTCTTGTGTAGGTTCAGATGGCTGCTCCTATGGTCTTAAGGTTGAAGAATGTTTTTTTAGTTTGTTGTGGGTTGAAGGAGATGAAGCCATGGCTGAAGGGTTTTTATGTTCTAGGGTTTTTCATGGGTTTAAGGATATTGGGCCTTAAAATTGGGCCATCTCTTGGACCTCTTGAATTAAGACCAAATAAAACTAACCTCAAATTTCATACTCTATCTTCTAAAAGTGATATAAAATTTATAATGTAAAATATAAAACCAATTCTAATTAATTAAAATAAATATTATGTTGTGAAACTATTTTAGTATTTTTTCAAGATTATATAAAAATAAAAATTCTAGTAAAATAGTATGACTACAAACACTAATGAAACTATTTTTTTATTTTTTGTGATAAAATAATGTAAAAAAGTAAAAATTAGTTGAAACAACTATATTAGACCTAAATTAAGTATTTATATGCTAAACTATGTAAAATCTTAGAGAGGGTCAAAAATCACATGTCTACAGCTGCCCCTCTTTGACTAAAAATACAAAATATTTTCATACAAAGAACGACTAGACAGGTTTTTTGACCCGACCCTTATTTAGAGAGGCAAAAACTAAAAGAAAAGAAAATGTGACCGAGCCCTGGTATCTGAGCTGCCTACATATCCTTGGCTATAAAGGAATCAGGCCACGTGTAGTTCGGAGTGGGAAGAGAGATGAAGTATCGAGGTGGAGAGTCGAGTGAAGTGCCGTCGAGGTTCTGGTCCGCGGTTCCTGCCATTACATCAAAAATAGAAGGAAATATTATGGCAAAAGTAAAAGAAAAATATAAGATCCTATCTACTTCTTGTCTTGAATCTTCCTTGAATCTCTACTTGAGCCTTCAACATGACACTGAAAAATGGGCCCTGTTCTTCAGGTGGGCTCCTAATGCTTCTTGAATTTGGAAATTAAAAGTTGATCCTGTTATTCAGGAGGGGCTCCTGACGCATCTTGAATTTGAGAATTGAAAGTAACTCTGAAATGAATTCCCTCGTTTTCCAGGTGGGCACCTGCCACTGATTTAAAACTGAAATGAATTCCCTCATTCTCCAGGTGGGCGCCTGCCAGTGACTTAAAACATGAAATGAATTCCCTCATTCTCCAGGTGGGTGCCTGCCAGTGACTTGAACTCGAAATAAATTCCCTCATTCTCTAGGTGGGTGCCTGCCAATGACTTCAACTCGAAATAAATTCCATCATTCTCCAGGTAGGCGCCTGCCAGTGACTTAAAACTTGAAGTGAATTCCCTCATTCTCCAGGTGGGCGCCTGCCAGTGACTTTAAACTTGAAGTGAATTCCCTCATTCTCCAGGTGGGTGCCTGCCAGTGACATAAAACTTAAAATGAATTCCCTCATTCTCTAGGTGGGCGCCTGCCACTAACTTGAAACTTTAGATGACTTCCCTTATTCTCCAGCTGGGCGCCTGTTGCTTACTTGAAAATCACAATAATTCTGAAATGGATTCCCTCGTTCTCCAGGTGGGCGTCTGTTGTTAAAACTTGAAACTTGATATGGATTCCCACATTCTACAGGTGGGCGCCTGCGACTGACTTGAAAGTTGATATGGGTTCCCTCGTTCTCCATGTGGGCATCTGCTACTGACTTAGAACTTAAAATAAATTCTGAAATGAATGCCCTCGTTATCCAGGTGGGTGCCTGATTGCTAGAAACTTGAATTGTATTCCCTCGTAACCAGGTGGGTGGTTGATTACCAAAAACTTGAATTGTATTCCATCGTTATCCTGGTGGGTGCCTGATTACCAAAAACTTGAATTATACTCCATCGTTATCCAGGTGGGCGCTTGATTTCCAAAACATGAATTGTATTCCCTTGTTATCCAGGTGGGCGCCTGATTGCCAGAAACTTGAATTGTATTCCCTCGTTATCCAGGTGGGTGCCTGATTACCAAAACTTGAATTATATTCCCTTGTTGTTCAGGTGGGTGCCTGATTACCAAAACTTGAATTGTATTCCCTCGTTATTTAGGTGCGTGCCTGATTGCCAGAAACTTGAACTGTATTCCCTCGTTATCCAGGTGGGTGCCTGATCACCAAAAACTTGAATTGTATTCCCTCGTTATCCAGGTGGTCGCCTGATTACCAAAAACTTGAATTGTATTCCCTCGTTATCCAGGTGGGCGCCTGATTACAAAAACTTGAATTGTATTCCCTCGTTATCCAGGTGGGCGCCTGATTTCCAAAAACTTGAACTGTATTCCCTCGTTATCTAGGTGGGTACCTGATTTCCAAAACTTAAATTGTATTCCCTTGTTATCTAGGTGGGCGCCTTCCATTACAACAAAACAAACAAAACAAAAGAAATTTTCTGCCCCAGTTTGGAATCTAGGCACATCTGTGAGTGTTAATCAAATTATGTTACCTAAAGAGCTCTAAGAATTTAAAAGCTAAATCCCATTATCCAGGAGGGACCTGAAAACTTCAAATTAAATCTCATATTAAGAGTGACAACTTTAAAGATAAGTTATATTTGCTACAGGTAGAACTTACGTTAAATCTTGTTATCTATGAAGGTTTTGAAATCTAACTAGATCCCATTATCTAAGAGGGTCCTGAGAACTTTTAAAATTAAATCCCATTATCCAGGAGGGTCCTGAAAACTTAAAACTAAATCTCATTATCCAGGAGGGTCCTGAAAACTTGAGAACTAAATCCCATTATCCAGGAGGGTCCTGAAAACTTGAAACTAAATTCCATTATCCAGGAGGGTCCTGAAAACATGAAACCTAACTCCCATTATCCAGGAGGGTCCTGAAAGCTGAGAATGAACTTACCTGAGCCATGCACTCTTCTTCGAGGATTCTGAACAGAAATTCTTGCCACTGAGCCATGCCTTCTTCATGGAAGGTTCCTTGTGGATTAACAAATTTTCTTGCCCCTGTTTTAGACAAATAAAATATTGTTAGTTTGAAAACGTGGTGGTTAGTTTGTGGTATCATTGCTGAGTGTCTGTTTCTGCACTTGCCAAGATAACTTTGATTTCAACTTGGACGACCTTGATTGTTATCGACTACCCATGTTTTTTCAACCCTTATCACAGAAAACACCTCTGCTCCATTCGACCCCAATATCCTCTATCTGTTGCATTTTGCTCATGAATTGACATTTACCGAACCCTTGCATTTTATAAATCCCAAAACATGTTGATTGTTACCAACTCAATGCGCATACCACTTTTCCCTAACTCATGCCACTTTGATGGGCTAGCCAAATTCGTTTTGTGCAATTGGAAAGCTAGTAGCAAATTTTGAAGTCATTTCTCACTTGTTCTGACCAAACAGACTCAAGAAGGGACTCAAACAAAACAAGAGGAACAAAATAAGGGACAAGGGAAAGAGATGATACCTAACAAGAAAATTACGAAGTAGAAACTTATCAGATGTGGATACCAACTCTAATGACCATGACATACACCTTTGGATTAAGTGGCCTAATCTCTCAAGTAAGTCTAATATTCAACTCTTGCTGTACCTCTTCGCTGTGAAACTAGGCTTCAACGCTTCAATTTTCCCATTTGATCCACAATCCTCAGTCGACTTGTAGTGCCCTGAAGGTTTTCACCATCAAGCCTCTCTCATTTTGCTCTTTTCTCAACTCACCATCGCCTTACGGTGCCCCTGAGGGTTTTCACCGATAAGACTCTCTCATTTAATCATTTTCTCTCATTGTGCTGAGAACACAGGTATTACCCATGATGCAGGAAGATCATACTTTCAGCCCACACATGATTTGGCATCCTCAAAGATTGTCGGAAGGTCTTTCTTTGGACCGTAATGTAGGCTTTTGGACAGAGTTAGAAAGAAAGGGTGGCATGAAGGCTCAAAATAATTTAAGATAAAACGGTTCAAAATTACAACTTTTGGAATCATGTCTTTTGGCAAAATTAAAACCTCTGCCCCAGTTTCTTGGAGTTTGGGGATTTCTTTTTTACTTTTTGCTTTGATGGGATTTCTAAGAAAAAAATGCCCCACTCTTGACTTTGGGGATTATGAAATATTTTATTTGGTGTGACCAAACCGTAAGTCTGCCTACGTATCTTGTGGTGACAAGAATTAGGTCAAACGTAGTTCAAAAGACAACTTAAACTTCAGGTTATCTCAGAATGCGTGAATCTTTACTTGTTTCCTCATACGCATCCTTTTATCATATTCAAAACTGTGCCATTGCTTCATGATTAGACTAACTTTCAAGATCATGCTAAGGATTATGCGTGCATTCCATGTCACTATAGTCGGCATGAAAAGAAATATAAAAGAAAAAAATGACCTAAACAAAAACTGACTAGAACTAACAGAAAATAGGAGATTGCATTAAATAGATGATGAAAAGGGTTTGAACAAGACAAGAAAAATAGACATGGGTTACAACCCTGGAACAATCCTAAATAACACTAGACAAGTTACTACAACTAAACAAACTAGACAAAATGAGAAGAAAAAGAGTTTGAGCCACAAGACAATGTCCGGAGTACAACCCCGAAATAACCTGGACAAACAGAAATGACAACAAAAGAAGCCACCAAAACTCCTCCCTGGGTAGCTAAGAAAGGATTGTCTTTCCAATTACCAAGCTCGACATCTTAGCCACTGGGTTGCATATCAAAATTACTAGGACCTTCACTAATTTCAATATCATTTACTTCAGTCAGCAAGTTCCCTAGAGGATTCTCATACTCCTTGTCACCATGCATCTCTCCCATAAAGTGTGCATTATCATGTGCAGGTAAATGATTCTACGTGATGTTCTGGGTGTCACTGTCTTGGACCACAATTATCCCTTCTTGAATCATTCTTTCTATCTCCCTTTTCAAAGCATGACAATCTTCAATGTTATGCCCTTGGACATTAGAGTGGTACATGAACCGTATAGTAGGATCAAAACCTTTTGCATATGGGTCCGGAGTATAGCTGATGAGTGGCTCAATCAGGCTAGACTGTTTTAACTTTTCAAACAAGCTTGTGTAGGATTCTCCGATTGGAGTGAAAGACTTTTCTCTTTGCTGCTGCCTCCTCATTTTGAACTCCGGCCTTGGTTGGAACCTCTTTCGAATAGGGTGTAATATGCTTGTAGAGGTGGGTAAGACATTTGTGGAGGCGGTGCAAGCCGTTGCGAGTTTTGTGAGTGTGGAGCATATGGCGGTGCATTGCGGATAGAGTACTGGAGAGGTGAGGTATGACTTTGGGGATTTTGTGGAGGAAAGTATCATTGGTGAGGATTATCTGGAGTACGAGGATATTTATGGGGTCGATATTGAGGCTGAAAGCGCTTAGTAGGAATGCCCACTGGATCATGTCTTTGGCGGGGCTTAGCAATATCTTTTCTATCAATTGGAGAACTGACCCGTGCAACTTGTTCGTTCCATCTGAACCAAAACTCCCTAAAACATTCCTTGGGTCTCTTTACTTGGGCATCGGGGACTTTGAACATAATCTCGCTAGAGGATCGAGGAAGAGTAGCTGGTGGAGGAGCTACAAAAATATGAGCAGATGTCGGAGCAGGGTATGAGGTTGTTTTGGCTGGTGGAGCATGGAAAATTTGGGAGGAAGTACCAGAGTAATTGTGGTAAGGGGTAAAGCCCGGGGCATGTTAAGGGAAAAGGTCAACGGTAGTAGGAAACTGTGCTTGTGATAGTGGTGGGATACTTGCAGGGTTTTCAGTGTAGTTAGTGGGGAATGAAGGTGGAGGATGCCCCCTGATCCAAGACTGATACATTTCTGCCATCTGTTGTTTCAACCTTTGGACCTCCTCTTTCAATTCAGACTCCGACTCCATAACCTCCCTCGACGGGTCAACAACTCCTGTGTTCAAGTCTTTACTAGCCATGGGTACCTTGCTCTTTGACCTTGTGTTGTATGGACGAATCGCCAAAGTGACACAAACTAACCACCCTCTATTATGATAACAATTAAAGTAACAAAGGGGAGAAAAAGAAAGCCAACATGTTAACGTTAGGGTATTTATCAGATAGAAATATTACATTGCGTGCAATACCCCTAGTCACAGTTAACGATTTTAAAATGGCTTCGAGGGTACGAAGGTCATATGGCATCATCCCAATTTCACTCTTCTTGCCCCATTTCCCTCTTCATTTTCCTTTCTAACACCTCTTGGCTAACTCATTTTCCTTCCCCTCTATTCTTTTTAATTGCCACTCTTTTCTTTCCTCTCATTTCTCACGTCCCGCAACTTCATTCTCTCCTTTTCTTCTTTTTTTTTTCCTTTTCTTTTTTTAATGATGATCGAACCCTATGTAGGTTGCCTGCATATTATGTCCCTCATGAATTAGATCAAGCGTAGTTCTGAAAAAATAATGGACAAAATAAACTAAGAAACAAATTTTTTTTTGGATTTTTCATTTATAAAGTTTTTTGGTTTTTCAAATACAGAACAAGAAGTACTATAACAAAAAACTCGACAATCTTAGCTAGACTGACAGACTCAATACTACTGTACAAGACTAAAAATTAAAAGACAACATAAGATAGACTAAAAAATAAAAAGTTTCCTCAAGCAGCTCGTGCATGCAATGGTCTTGACTAGAATGGTCCTGGGGTATTTGTCATGCTCAAACTCTAGCAAATTGATACATACCTAAATGAAAAAAATAAGATTAAATAGATTTAGTGACTCAAGGCACATGTGACGCCACGGCACCTTCTATTGGACACATGCAAGGCATGATTAAGACTATTTTTGCAAAATAACCTACGTGGCCAAGGGTGGTTATTAGTGTAAACTCAACAAAGGTGACCTCAAAGACATGGAAATACCTCACTAAGGCTTATAGGGATTAAACTCCCAGTAATCATGGCCCAAAATCAATTTGCAGAATGACCCATTTTGAAAAAAACGGCCGATATGGCCAGAAGTGGCCAAAGATGCAAACTCAAAAAGGACGAACCTTAAAGTAATATGACACCTAGTTGTGGACTCAAGATCCTAAGACATGAGTTATTGAACCACTTTTGCGAAAATGACGCCATTTTGCAAGAATGGCCGATGTGGCCGAAGGTGGCTACACATGCAAGATATGGCTAAGACCCCGCAAAACCAAGAAGCTAAGACACTAGGAAGACCGGACCCTATGTGGGTTGCCTACGTATCTCGTCCCGAAAGATGAGAATCAGGTATGCATAGTTCGGGAAGATCGGACATGGAAGAAAGCTTTAAAATGAAATGCAACTAGTTTGGAATTTTTTTTTGTTTTTTTGAAAAATGATGGAAAATGTAAAATCTTTTTGGATTTTCTTTTTCTCTTTTTTTTTTGATTTTTGGAAAAATAAGTAAGAAAAATGTGAGTAGGCCCTACTTGCTTCATTTTATATTTCACCCTCAAATATTCTTGGTCTGCCAAATGACCCTTTTACCCCTAAAGAGATGGAGCATGTAGCACATAGGGATGATTAAATGTCTTTTTGGGCCATAAGCCCATTTTGACATAGTTTGGATAGGCCTCCTACAACGGGACACGGTGCCTGGGACCGAACCCTGCTAGGTTTAAATGATATGATGCACATAAGTATGACCTAAAGGCTGACCTACAGTTTGGGTTCACTAGACAAGGCAATTCGGGGTGGCACGTGGTCGATGGCGGCTGCTCTAGCTGTCCGCCCACTCCACGCTCCCACGCCACTCCCCTAAAGACACGGGTGACTAACAAAAGGGCCGTGTACGCTCAAACGTACTCCGGAAGACTTGTTGCAGAAAGAAGACTCGAGGTTATGCAAATGATGACAATTTATAAAGCAGTAACACATATGGGAAAAACTGTAAACAAATAAGCAACTAGCAAATAAAACGACATAAACAAAAATGAAAATCAAATAAAACAAACAAAACACATAAAAACCTCAACCAAAAATCCTAAAAAGCCAACAAGATCAAGTACTAGCTCGAACCTGCAACTCCCCAGCAGAGTCACCAGAGATATCACACCCCTTATTTACAAACCTCACTAACCCTCTTAAATTAATAAAAAGATTTGTGAAGCTCAAAAGGGTTTTCAATTAGAAAGTGACAAAAATTTATGTTCAAAAGGATTAACTCAGAGTCGCCACCTGACATTTGTTTCGGCATGCTAGGTCACCGTTTTTAAAATGATTTTCCTTTAAAAACGCTTTAGACTCAAAAACTAAGTCCGCACCAGAGATTCGGGTAAGGGGTTCATTTGACTCAGGGAGAAGGTGTTAGGCACTCCCCAAGTCCCGTAACTAGTACGGTTGCATACTTTATCTAGTCGGATTTTAAAATATTCAATTGAGGTAGAAAACACAGAAAAAGGAAAATAATTACACAAGAGGCTCGAGGTCTTCCCTACCTAAATAAAAGAAAAAGAAAAATGAAAATAAAATAAAAATACTAAAAGTTTCTACTTTTGGCCTCTATTTACAAATACTTCGGGGCATACCCCGGATAAAAATATACACAAATCCTTCGGGGCATCCCCGGATAATAACCTAAAAGAAACGACCTCTCGCCTCGATACTAAAAAAATCCTAAGGCTTGCCTACCCAAGTGTGGTCGGCCTAAGCATGTTACTAGCGATTTCAAGCAAACAAGATAAAACTATTAACGTGCTGAATTTAATTTCTCATTCTATATGTCCAAAACCCCATATTCAATGCAGAACTCCAATCAATCTACTTATATATATATGTATAATTAATCCTTTTGTCATCTGAATGGTAACTGAATCGTGGAACATTAAATAAGCAATATGACAAGGACAAAACCAAAAGGCTCATTTCAGCCATTAAAACACCTGAATATAAGTTACATGAAAGAAGCACAAAACAATAAACAACAGAACAAATAAACACACACAAATACTACTAAGGCATCACAAACTTAAAAAAATGAAACGTTAACTCAAAAGTTTGAGAAAACAGAAACATATAATTAAGCCAAAATAGTAAAAGAAAGGAGAGGAATATACCTTGTTAAATCTGAAATTTGATTGTGTCACAATCTTGAATTCGGGAATATGACGAATCGCGGACGGAAGCTCGAATCGGCACTGTAAATCTCATATGGACTCGCACTCGGATAGAATGTTCATTCAAACTCGACTTAAATCTGTTCTCACACTCAAAGACCAAAAATCACAATAAAAAAAATGAAGCAACAGAAATGTTCTCGTCGGATATAACCAACTCGCCGACGAGACAAAACCTGACGGGTGAGAGATGAGGAAATGAAGAGGAGGCGATTTTCTAAAGTTTGTGCTGGTTTTCTTAGAATAGGGGTCGTTGAATCGTTTGGGCGCGAGGTGAAGAAACAACAACTGGTGGTTCTCTTTTGTGTGAGAGATGAGGGGTCGTTCGTCATTCCTAGGCATGTGGGTGACTGGTTCTGGGCGGAGGAAAGCAGGCGGCGCCACTGGTCTAAGCGGCTATTGAGAGGTAGAGATGGGTGGCAGATGATTTTTCTTGCAGCAGTCTTGAGAGGTGAAGAAGGTTGGGTGTAGGGTGAGAATTATAAGGATGGGTAGTTTTTGTGTGTTCGCTGGCAGAGAGAATGGTACCCGAGTTCTGTCGCTGATGGTACGAGGGCTAGCTGACGATGGCTTAAAGGCTGGTGCTCGGCGACTTTCTTGTGTAGGTTCAGATGGCTGCTCCTATGGTCTTAAGGTTGAAGAAGGTTTTTTTAGTCTGTTGTGGGTTGAAGGAGATGAAGCCATGGCTGAAGGGTTTTTAGGTTCTAGGGTTTTTCATGGGTTTAAGGATATTGGGCCTTAAAATTGGGCCATCTCTTGGACCTCTTGAATTAAGACCAAATAAAACTAACCTCAAATTTCATACACTATCTTCTAAAAGTGATATAAAATTTATAATGTAAAATATAAAACCAATTCTAATTAATTAAAATAAATATTATGTTGTGAAACTATTTTGGTATTTTTCAAGATTATGTAAAAATAAAAATTCTAGTAAAATAGTATGACTACAAACATTAATGAAATTATTTTTTTATTTTTTTGATAAAATAATATAAAAGAGTCAAAATTAGTTGAAATAACTATATTAGACCTAAACTAAGTATTTAAATGCTAAACTATGTAAAATCTTGGAGAGGGTCAAAAATCACATGTCTACACCATTATTCAATAAAAGTTGTTTATATACTATTTATTAATCAATAATCTCATGATGTAAGTTTAAATGAGTAGTGCGGAATAAATACACAAGCCCGACATCAGGCTGTCACTAGTCATGAGCATCTACTACACTGTCTAACAACATCAAGACCAATATGGTCGGAAAAATTTCAAGAATACATTAAGGAAGAATAAGGAGGGAGAAAAGCAGGGCTGCGATCGCCAGGCAGCTGTCTTGCTAACTCCGATGAACCTGCCACCGAGCTAGAAAATACCTGAATCTGCACAGAAAGTACAGAGAGTAATGTGAGTACGCCAACTCAGTAAGTAATAAAAGTAAATGAAGACTGGATAGTAAGAAATCACGTACACCACGTCATAGCACCACAGCGGGTACCGCATGTTTCCAAAACAGATACAAATCAAATCATTTCGTTAAATTTACAACTTCAGTAAACATCCTTTAGAAAATTTCTTTCCAAACTTTTCAATAGAGGTTTAATAAAATATATATATAAGTGATGAAAGTCATAGTCACCCCTTGGCCAAAACATAATTCGTATACAGTCCCTCGGGCAAATATAAATTCATAACCATCTCGTAGCTTAAAAATCTCAATGGAAGTAACAAAGCCAAATCAGTGACTAAATTCCGAACACCTTGTAAAACTTGAGTTGAAAGGTAAGTTGTTTAAAAATATTTGTTTAACATTTTTAATAGAGGCTCGGTCTAAAGGTGAGTGAAAGCAGTAATTAATCAACATATTCAATAGAAACTCTCTTTAAGGAGGAGTGAAACCAGTAAGTTCATAAACAGGCCCCCTCGGGCAAAACATCATTCGTATATATATATACCCTCGGCAAACTTCTCAGTCACTAATGACTCAGCTCGTATCAGTCAGCGCTCACACTCAGCACTCACGCTCAATAGGTACCATATAAGAACCGTTGCGACGTGTAGCCCGATCCATATATCGCTGCAGTGTGTAGCCCGATCCATATATATAGTCGACTATGCTCACTGGGGGTGTGCAGACTCCAGAGGGGCTCCTACAGCCCAACCGCTATATCGCTACAGCGTTCAGCCCGACCTAACATATCGCTGCGGCGTGCAACCCGATCCATATATCGCTGCGGTGTGCAGCCCGATCCATATATATATATATATATATATATATATATATATATATATATATATATATTACTGAGGCGTGCAACCCGATCCATAAATATATAATCCTCACAACCAGGCTCTCGGCCTCTCTCAGTCATTAACCTAACAATCAGACCCTCGGTCTATCTCAGCCATCAACCTCACAAGTCACTCGGACTATTGGTAAAACAGGGCGTTCATCTCAAATATCATTTATAGTGTAAAAATTGAGTAAATAAGGTTGTGTTAGCAAATTACTAAAATACAACATGATTGAGTTCAATTATTTAGTCAAAACAGTGAGAAAAAATAGTAAAAGTCCCATAAGGGTCCAAAATAGTTGGCACGAGACCCAAACATGGCATTCCGCTCAAAACATAGCAATACTTTCCAAAACACGATGATATCAAACAATTTTCAATCAAATACGCGACTTAACAGTCGTACGGGACAGACCAAGTCATAATCCCCAACGGTGCACGACTCCACGCTCGTCATCTAGCGTGTGCGTCACCTCAAAGTAGCACAACGATATGAAATCCGGGGTTTCGTACCCTCAAAACATCATTTAAAATCATTACTTACCTCAATTCGGTCCAAACTCTAGCCCGCAATGCCTTTGCCCCTCAAATTGGCCTCCAATTGCTCCAGATCTAACCAAAATCAGATTCATACCATCAAAATATGCCAAGGGAACAAATCCCACTCGAAAATAACCAATTTATATCGAAAATCCCGAAATTGGCCAAACCCGACCCTTGAGCCCACATCTTGGAATCCGATAAAAATTACATCAATAGAATTCTTATACTCTCACGAGTCTATACAGGCAAAAAATCATCAAAATCCTACATCAAATGTCCATTTAAATCTCCAAAAGAATTCTCAAAATTTTCTTCAATTTTTCCCAAATTTCCACTCTAATTTCTCAAATTAAATGATGAAATTCAAGACTAAATCATGGATTTAAACCAAATATGAGTGAAGAATACTTACCCCAATAGCTCCACTGAAAATCTCCTCAAAGTTCACATTCTCCCAAGCTCTCTAATGAAATTTCGAAATTATGGACCAAACCCTCGATTTTAAAAATATAAACTGACTGCCCAGGTATTCTTCATCGCGAATGCGGCATCACCCTCGCGTTCGCGAAGCTCAAAGCTTCACTGACCAAATTCTCTCCTTCGCGAATGTGAGGGTCACACACGAATGCAATGACCACATAGCCCGACCCTACGCGAACGCGGAACACCAGTCGCGAATGTGTAGCCTTAACTCACACACCTTCGCGAACGCGGGACCTACATCACGAATGCGAACAATAACTTGACTGCCCCTCTCATTAACCCTTCGCGAACGTGAAGAAGGATTTCTCTTCAACAAAATACCAGAAAATCTGCCAAGTCCAAAGTCCAAAAATTGATCCGTTAAACACCCGAAACTCACCCGAGACCCTTGAGACCTCAACTAAACATTCCAAAATATCCCATAACCTCATTCAAACTTGTTCCAACCTTTGGAATGCTCAAAATAATATCGAAACACCAAAATCACATCAGATTCAAGCCTAAGAATTACAAAAACTTTCAAATTTCTCTTTCGATCAAAAAATCTATCAAACCTCGTCCAAATGACTGAAGTTTTGCACACACGTCACAAATGACACAATGGAACTACTCCAACTTCCGGAATTCCATTTTGACCCCTATGTCAAAATCTCACCTATCAACCGGAAAACGCCAAAATCCCAATTTCGCCAATTCAGGCCTAAACCTTCCACGGACCTCCAAAATATATTCTGATCATGCTCCTAAGTCCCAAATCATCTAACGGAGCTAACCAAATCATAAAAATTCCAGTCCGAGGTCATATACTATCAACTCAAAACTTGGTCAAACCTTTCAAATGTTAAGCTTCAAACTGAGAACTATTCTTCCAAATTCATTCCGATTATCCTGAATACCAAAACCGGCGATTTACATAAGTCATAATGTATCACAAGGGGCTAGTTATGCCCGAGAACTGGCGAGCAAAGTGCAAAAGTTCAAAACGAATGGTCGGGTCGTTACAGTACAATCTCTATGATTCTTCTTATCCTACTTTTCTAATATAAATTCAATGGCTTTTGAGCTTGATCTTGAAATTAAATTTGATTTATCCATCGCGAACACTTTGATTGTTGCCACGAATCATATCACGAATAAGTAGCCTTGATCTTGAAGCCTTGTATATAATTTGACTTCGTTCTTGAGCTTAAACTTGATTTCTTGAACTTGAAGCTTGAAACTTGTAGAGAAATTTGCGGTGTTTGATCCACGAGCTTTCTCTTGCTTCTTGTTATAACTTCTGGTGTCTTTTCTGAGTTATGAAGACCTCTATTTATAGTTGTGGAAGGGAAGAGTTATGATAAGAACAAACTTTTTCCGACCACTCAAATTGAAGTGTGACATGACCACATTTGATTGGCTAGAACATGTCACTTGCACACGTGGCGCGGTTTCATCGGCCTTCTAATGTGACTTGACATGCCTTGTCATTTTAACACGTGGCACGATCCTATTGGCTCTTCCGTTTGACTTGGCGTGCCACATCATTGACACTTGGCACCAAACTGGGTCTCTCGGAAGATGACTTCTTGGGCCTAATGAAGTGGGCTCATTATTTATAGCCCAATTAAATGGGCTAGCCCAGTAGATTTGGACTTATTTATTTAACACATATGTGTCTGACTAATATAATTAATCTAACTATATTAGCCCATAATATTTATTTGGACTAATATACCTTGAATTTAAAGTACAGTCCAAATAATTTTATGAATTTAAATCCAATAAAATTTAAATACCTATAAATGCCCCTACTTCAAAACTTGTTAAACTATCAACTTGTCAATGTTGAAAGACGAGGCTTGAAGTATCCATACTTACACGCTTGTGCAAATTGCAAGTTGCTTATCATATAGATGAAAGCTATCAATTCTCAAGCTTTCCATAATTTTCAAACTTATTTTATTTAAGTATTATGCAATTGCAAAGTTGGATAAACTTTCCAACTTGGTTAGTGCAGGATCCCACATGTCCATGTAAAATACAAAATCAATTGTGAATGTTACAATGAAAATAAAGACAATGCACTAAAGACGATGCACTTCATCTTCTTCAATGTCCTAATTCTCATGTGAAATATCAATAAAGTGATGCAAGCATACACCATCATTGTCTCCAATAAGGAAACACATAAACAATTTGCTGCACTTAACATATAGAGAAGAAACGCTTGGATATTCTTTCCAGTGATCACATTGAATTGAATCCTAATTGCTATTAACATCTTCATCCGAGATGTATTTTGAGACGTGTCTGTCATTCTTAGACTAGCATCGTCAAATTCCAAACCCAATATACACAGCTGGCATTTTCCTAGTTTGAGTAGGAATCAAATTATAGCATCCCAATTTGTGATGTAAACTAGTTGTTAGCCGCCTTTCTGTTGATCCCACACCGGAACTAAATTTTCAGCGTAGTTTTAAATCCTCTATATAAGGCTACATGCTCTTCCTTCATTGTACACCCATTTACAGTGTTTGTAAGTCATAAGAAGTACAATGGCAAGGTAACTTATTTTTTCCTTCCCTTTTGCGTTTTCTTTGCCTGCTTTTTTTTTTGTTCCCTTTTTCTGGTAGGTCAAGAAGAGAAAAGTCATTGAGTGCTAAGTTGACGGGCAATTCTATGACTTTTCATATAAGGATAAATTTATCACGGTATACAGATGATTAGATCTGCAACAACATATAGAAGGTCAAATTTCTTGCAATATATAGACGGACAAATCAACATCAACATATAGACGGATAAATCTGTACCAACATATAGACAGACAAATCCTCATCACCATATAGACGGATAAATCCACATCAACATATAGATGGACAAATCCTCATCAATATATAGACGGGTAGATCTATATCAACATATAGATGGACAAATCCCCATCACCATATAGACGGACAAATCCACATCAGCATATAGACGGACAAATTCTCATCACCATATAGACGAATAAATCCGTACCAACATATAGACGGACAAATCCATAACAACATATAGAAGATTAAACCCCACGACGACATATAGGAGAAAGAGGAAAAATACAAATCGCATATAGAAACTTGCCTAAAGCACAAAGGACTAGAATCTTCTCCTTTTATCAATTGTCGTTGGCTTAATATTTACTAATCTCCCTTTTATTCTTATGCAATTTTGAAAAGATGGTTCACTTCAGAGACTACACATCTCCATCCTCCAAGCGCAAGTATCTCATAATCGATGCCAAGAATGGAGCAGCTATAACCAAGCTGTTGACTTATCCTCCACTAGTTGGTCGATATGCAAATTCGTGGCCACTTCTGCAGAATTCCCTCCATATGGTAGATTGGACTTCAGAGCACAACCTAAAGACAACCAAAATATGGTCCCTTCAGACTCCTTACCAGCAAAAACTCAATATTGCGAGTACCCTTCCTTGCCTATGACGACGTATAATTTAAAGGGAGATGCGTTAGGGAGATACTTTAAGAATTGAAGGTGAATATCATCATATCCTGGGATATTGAGAATGGGTTGAGGACATACTTGGTAGAAGTCAACGGGCTTTGGAGACAGCAAGAATTTATGATGTCGTCTATGCTTCTTTATTTACATATGATCTAAATTCCAACATCTTGCGAGCGTTTCTTGAAGCTTGGTGTCCCACAACAAATACCCTACTTACATCAGCCGTAGAACTATCAATATCTCTTTGGCATTTACATACCATTGGCGGTTTACCTATTAGAGATTCTCCCTACGAAGAAGTTGTGCCCGAAGCTATCGAACTCACAGGTGTTAATGATAAGAATGAAAGATTTACTCCTCGATCTTGTCGATATCTATTAACCGCCTTTAACCATCTTCAATAAGGGGAGAGTCATGATCCAAAGGTCTTATTTAGCAAGTGGATTGAATTTTGATGCAAGAGAGACTTGAGATATAAACCTGCTCCAGCAAGGAGAGAGAAAAATCTACCAGTTTGAAGTCAATGCACAATCCCACTGGAGCTATACTAGAAGAGTTGCATGGTCTAGCGTGGATGGGATGATGTTTGCTAACTTTGAGGTTCGACAGGAAAAGAGAGAAGGCACGTATTTGGCGACATTCTTATCTTATTGGTTGTGTGCATTTGTATTTCCCTCTCAAGATGGTGATTTCATTCAACCCGAGACCTTTAAAATAGCAAGCATGATGGCATGTGGATAAAAATTCATCCTTGCAATCCCTATTCTAGCGAGCATCTACTATGGTTTGAACAAGATCTCCAAGTTCTCACAGCTCGAGAATAACAAAATCTATTTTTCCATTCATTATGTATACGGTTGGTTTGCTCACTACTTCAGTACACACTATGGGCTTCCAAAAAAACCATATGTTCCATTGATGGTGGCATGTTCTAGGGAAGGCACTGCAAGGTATTTGGATGATACAAATAAAAGAAAACACATCCATCAAGCGGATAATGCATCTTGGACTTCTACTATGCCGGAGGGGTCCGAACCTTACTATTTTGAGGATAATGATAAAGCATCGGAAACGAAAGTCAATTATTTTATGAGTATCCGTTTTAATTATCTTCCTTTGAGGTGTAGGAACTCTTCATTCTTGAACTATATAGTCCACATAGATTCAGTCATCAATTTGGATTTTATCAGCCCAGTCCTGCTATTTTGGAAAATGATCTTCATAGCGCTTCATTAGAAGAAAGACTCAGATTTTGGCAAATTTGTTTGTCACAATATTCCACCAACGCGAGGGCAACCTTTCCCCCAGCTATATCTACAGCGAAAAAGCTATATTCGTCAGAATACATATCCTGGTGGACAAGAGTACATGGGAACTTTCTTGAAGATCATTTAGAATCTTTGATGACTTTTGTTGGGACAATCACTATTGCGCCTTTAGAGATCACGCCTCAAGAGCATAACAAGGAGGACAAACCTCCTACTTTGAAATCCAAAGTGGTTGTACCACGAGACGTCAAGGGACCTCCATATAAAGAAGTTTGTAAAAAGAAGGGACCTTTTCAGGCTCACCAAGTCCTTGAGGGTTCCTCTCCATTAGGCACCGTTGTCCCTACCTCCAACAAACGTCCACCCCAAAATAAGAGTGATAGTAGTCATGGAGATCAAAACTTCAAGCAGGTGAAGCCATATTCAAACAAACATGGAGATGCTAATTTGGGTGTAGTCGAGATTACTGACAGCATCGGCGTGCTTCAAGGACTTTAATGGCTATCAAAGAGGTAACGATTAAAACTTTCATATTATTTTTATAATATCCAGGTAATTTTACTAACCATATATTCTTTTCTATTCAGCCAAATGGTGTTCATATTTCAATGGTGTCATACCAGAGCAAGCCACAAGGTAGTAGCGAATCCGTGGCGGAGCCAGATTCGAGGAAGTCACTTCCAATACCTAAGTCAGACCTAGAGGCGACTTCCATTCCTAGTCTTGGAGCAAAATTGGGGCCTAAGTTTCCCTAACAATCAACACCAAAAATGTCTATCTTTGATGGAAGAAAGGTTGTCTTGACTCTTCGCAAGGATTTCATTTTGAATGCATGGGCTAAATTTCAGACCAAACTCGAGAATGCTACTACAGACAATGCTTCTTCTCTTCAATCGCGATCAAAGTGATTCTCGAGGAGATGGACGGAAAAGGTGTGGATATTTTCCCTCTAAAAGACCTATTGATGTCTTTGTTCGAGCTTGCCACTTCGTATGACCTGGCACGATCAGCTCTTTTTGACAAGGTTGTGGATGTTGAAAAATGTGAGTCATTTTTAAACGCCAAGGCACATCTTGATCTTGTCTTGATTGAGAAAGGGGAGAAGGTCGAAAAATTGTCTTCCACCAGTCAATCTCTCAAAGAGGCCAAGGAGAAGGTGAAACAGTTAAGAGCTCTTCGAGTTATTTCCAAGAAAGAGGTTGAAGAGATTGAATCTATAGTCTCATCTGCTGAAGAGGAGTACCGTAGATGTTCTGATGTTTCCTTGGCGACTGCTGATGACTTGACCAATGTGAAGATGAAGAAACAACACTTAGAGGCTATCCTTAAGGACTTAGTCAATTACAAGTTGTGTTTAGATTAGCCTATATAGAGTATTTTATTTGCCTCTTTTTTTTCCCTTGCATTTAGTTAACTAGTGACTATCCTTGAAACTGAAAACTCCACATGTTTTACTTTACATTGCAAATTTTTATTGATGTTTCCCCCTCTTTTTTTCATCAGTACCAACAGTTGCTTGCTTAGAATGATGCGTTGACGTTTACGTAACAAAACTTGGCTTTCTTTGAAACAATATTTTGAAACTAACTTTATATTGCACCATACTGTAAATTTCAGATTTGTGCAGTCTCACTAAAAAATTCATATCTTAGTGTAGAGATGTCAAAATTACAAACCATTTAATTTCTTTAAACTAGGCTTCCAAATCTAGAACATATCCAAAATTCTCAATCAAACAACTTCAGAATCGTCCCATATAATATTTTGAAATCAATTTTATATTGCACCGTTGATACCCAATTTTTCCCTGTATATTTTTCATATATACAAAATACTTTCAAAATAACATATGTACGCATATATAAGCATGCCCAAGTGTTTTATTATTTTTTTCTAATTTTTTAAGATTTTTAAAATCAATTTATTGCTCATTTTAGCAGTATAAAAAACCAATAATTATTTCCAAAATTATCATTTTGGTGGATAAATTATTTTATTTCCCATATTTATACCAATATATAGTTAAGGTAATTTTTATATATTTTTACAAATTTATTTGGTATTTTTATAGCTAAATTGCATATAATTGCAATTCTAGCCTACTTTAAGATTTAATAGCATTTTTATAATTATAAAATTGTTTCCAATATTTTTAAACCAATATTTATATATTATTAACTGATCCAATACTCTTAATTTACTTTCAAAATTATTTTACTATTTTTTATAAAATAAAAAGGGAAAAACAAGCTATTTAAAATCTGGCCCATTTTTATTTCGATCATAGCCAAATTGACCCCCCTAATTGAACCAATTTTGAAACCCAATTGGACCGGCCCAATTCTAATCTGACCCGACCCCGACCCAACCGATTAACCCGCCTGGCCCTTTCTTTCAATCCATGCCGTTGATCATTTAGATCAACGACCACGATTGCCCTTACCTTTTTTAATTCACTAACCCTACCCTAATCCCCTCATTTACATCTCTCAGCCGCCTTTGAATACTCTCCCTCTCTCAAACTCTCTCGAAGGTTCCCGAAACCCTAGCCTCTCTTACCCCCTTTAACCGCAATATCACCGGAACCTATGGCTTCTCAGGCCAAGGATGGCCTGTACTCACCATCCTCCACCATTAAACCCTGGGTGTTCGAAGTTTCGAGGTCCAACCTCGATGGTGTCCTTTTATATCTCTACAGATCCAAGGTTCTATGGCCTCTCCTTCCTGGCTCCGGCATATTCAAGCATCAGAAGCCTATTTCTGACCTCTCCGACTCAAGATCGGACCTTCTTCCAAACCTTTCTTATTTCTAGGGTTTCTCTAAAACCCTAAGCTATTCGAGGTTTTTCTCTAGTTATTTTCTTATATCTATGCTATGTCTGTGCTCTACTTGAGTTCTTAAACGTTTTTCCTAATTTTCTTTCAAAAATTACTTCTCTTCGATTTAGGGTCTCTGAAAAGGTTTTGAAATGTTTTCTGACTCCTCTTCTTATTCTCTTTGTGTGAATCTGTCTATGCTATGTTTTTATGTTCTCTTTTCTACCTCGCATGTCCTTCTCCTGTGTTCTTATGTTTGCCTTATTTTGCATGTCCTTGTATTGTGCTCCATTCTTTCTTCTTCTGGTTTCTATATCATGCTTTCACATGTTTATCTTATGTGTTCGTTTACCCCTATGTTCCTACTGTATTTTCTACTAAGTTTTTAGGTCTTTAGTTACCTTCTTCTGGATTTTGTTTGAGTTCTTTGTTAAACATGTTTCCTCTACTGTTCTCTTAAGTTCTATACTATCTCGTTTCTCTTCTGAAACTTGTTTAAGTTCCAAGCTTTTTTAAAACGTGTTCTTTATGCTTCAAATCAGTTCTTCATTCTATTTGCCTTGAACCTGCTATTTTATTTGTTTGTTTTCACATGAATCCCTGAAAGAGACCTCTAAGCCTGTTTTAGTTATTTGTCTTCTCTTATCTGTATCTGACTCGAGTTGAAAACCCTGGGATTTGGGGGTTTTTTTGGCGAGTTTGATCTTGTGTTTTGGACTAGGGTTCTATTTGGGACCCTGGACACTTTCAAACTCATTCTGAGTCTATGTACTAGATTTGAGCCTCTCTGTTATGACCCAAAACTCTTTTATACTAGGCTTTTTCGCATGATAGTTCTTTCTTGTTCGATATGTCTGTATGCTTTATATATGAGGAATTTGCCTTCAAAAGGTTTTGTCAACTTGTGATTGATTCGGAATTCCTCTTAATAAGGTTTGATTGATTGTTACTGATTTTCCTTAAATAAAACCCTTTCCTCATTTTTCCTGACTTGGTTGATTCGAACAAAGCCTGCAATTTTGATTTCACTGGCTGTTGAGTGATCTCCTTTCCTTATTTGCACAAACCATGTAACACTGGACTTTTGCCTTAAATAACTTCTCTGTGTTTACCCTTCTTGGGATACTTTGGAAAAGATTTTGATCAAACTCTTTCCTTAATTATCTTGCCCATTTGAAATCAGAATCCCTTAATTGAAGGGAGACCTTCTGTGATTGATTTAGAAACTATTTTCTTACATTTTCTTACTTGCTTTCTGTACTATAAAGGGCACGACCCTTCTGTACTCTTACACACTTCCAATTCAATACTCTTTAAGACCTTGAGTTCAATACTCTGATAACACTTATTGAACACTTTCAATTTCAATACTCCTACATTCTCAATTCAACACTCTACTCTCTTCTGAAATCTTCTAGCTGTGTGTTTGCAGTTTGGCTTTACTACTGCTCTTCTCTTCTTATTTCCCTGAAACTGGTATGTTCTAATTTAACTTTCAACTTCATCCCTACGTGTTTGCTTTACAGTTTCAACGATCTTGTCTACTTTGTTGTTTATGTTATGTATTGAATATGCTGTCTCTTTGCATCTGTTGTTGTGTGAATTCCCCATACCCTTATTCCTTTCTATGTGTTTGAGTTAAAGTTCAAAGCATGGCAACATCCAAATTGTTGCTCATGTCTGGACTTGATCCTTTGATGGATCCTAACTCCCAAACAATGTGGCTAACAGGCTGGTTGGGGTATGCCAGCATTTCCAATTGCTGGGTGTGACCACCAGCCCGTCTTGGCTTTCCCCAAAATCCCCTCTATGCACTTGCACTCTCTCTTAGATTCTATGTTCTTCCCCCCTCCTATGAGCCTTGCTTTGGGACCTTGAGTTCCCTCTGAACTTGGACATTTGAGGGCTGGCCCTTCCACACTGCACTATAATCCAATTATGCAATATATTTGGGTGTAAGCACTGCCCGAAGTCCACTTGAGACTCTTAGGGAACTTTGACACATCCCGAAAAGGAGAAAGGCTTTGGAATTTGATCTTTGGAGTTGGTTTACTTCATGCTTCTGAGAAGTCTGATTCAGGCTCTCCTTGGTTGGGATTTTTAGCTTTCTGATGTAATTTTATTTTACTTTTCTTTATTCATTCTGGGCTGTAATAATTTGTAATAACTTATGGGGTCTTAGTTAAAACGGGAGAGTCACTCATGTATGCATAAGGGCAGATATCATATTCATAGGTATTTACTGCTGCAATCATGTCCTGTTTTCACTTCTGCATTTTTCATATAGAAATCATGTTTACAAGTACTGCACTTCTGCGTTTTCATATAGAAACCATGACTACAGGTTATGCATTTCATATAGAAATCATGTCTATAAGTTCTACATTTCATACGTAGATACCACGTCTCTAGCCTCTGCATTTCATACATAGATACCATATCTATTGCTTCTGTATTTCAGACCTAGAGACCATGTCTATAGGTTTCTGCGTTTCTGCTTATCACATAGAGAACATGTCTATAGAAGTTTCTTGAATTCTGCATATGCATCTATCACTAGGCAAACACATTTATAGGCTTAAATACTAAAAATCAGCGTTTTAAACACCATGCCTATAGGATTTCTGCATTTTCGTAAAGGTTAAACTCAATAACGCTTAGAAAGCATGTCTATAGGAGTAACCAACTGATCTGAATCATTTACAAGTCTAAAATCAATAGTAACGTTACTCAATGTCTGCAGAACTTATGTTTTCTATAAGCAACATGCCTTCTTCTTGTAAAAATCAGTACATTTCTGCATTATTAGATGTCATGCCTGTAGGTTTCACTTAGGCAAGCTATAGGGTAAAATTAGCTAATTGAATCAGACTCTGTTAATTCCAACCAGCAGGTAGGTATGATTCCGATTTCTTATCTAAAATGTGTAATAGACCAGTCTGCCTCCTTAATGTTTAAGTTTAATTCAGACCATAACCAGTATCTGCAAGACATGCTAAACAATCTGTCTTTAAGTGAGGAGGCCCATCTGAGCCTCTTAAATTGTTATGTGTTTCCCATATCTTCCTTATGTGTTTTTGTTTGTCGCTTCAGAATTTTATCCTTTTAAACCATACAAAGCCCAAATCTCCCTTCCCTTTAGGACTTGTAGTCCCATATGCCTCCGGGACTGATAGGATTGGGGCGGGTACTAGCATGCAATAAGTAACGAAATCATTCCGCGTTTAAATACCTCTACGGGGTGGGAAAGAGTAGATATGGATATGATGACCGGTGCGTTAATACCACGTGTAGCCCCTCTTCTGTGGAGTGATTACCGAGTATTGCATTGATGTGATCCATATTATTTATAAACCTAGGACCCCCCCTTCCCATTTACTTGTTTATTTTATTACTTTCAAAATTTCAAACTCCTTTTTCTCAAATTTCAACTTCCTTGTTTCTTCAAACTTTAACTTATTTGCAATCACAATGTCACAACCCCTCATATTTGAAACCCTTAATTGCTTATTTATTGTTTGTACTTAAGTCAAAATTGTAGCATGGCTGGGAACCACACTAGTGGATCTTGAGGGGTGCCTAACACCTTCCCCTCAATATAATTTCTAGCCCTTACCCAAACTTTGATTTTTCTAAACAAATTCTTCCCAGTGTCCTAATGCACTTAATCATTAGGTGACGACTCTTCAAATAAAAAAAATCAATTCCCAAAAGGGAACGAGTTGTCCTCCCAAATGTCATAAACCCGATTTCGCGAGAAAAAAGGGGCGCGACAGCGTGGCGACTCTGCTGGGGAATTCTTTAAGGCTTTTACCATTTCATGCTATTTGTGACTTTATGCTTCCTTGAATGTCTTTAATGCCTTTAAGTATTTATTTTGCTATCCTACTTCGAAAACTGACTTGGCCCTTCGTTTCTTCTCTTTATTTCTCTTAGTGCTTTCTTTTACCGCTTTCCTTTAACACTATTGTAATTTTGAGCAATTATTGTAATTATTACCTTATGAATGCGCAAATACATGACAATTTATTTAATTATTGCAACTGCATATTCAACATCATATTCCACTCGTGCCAAACAAAATATCATAGCAATACTTATAATGAGTGGTTGCGCCCTTCTGATATTATTACTCCCTAAATTTGGCAAAGGCGTATTTGCGGTAAAACCAGTTGATCAACGGTGTAGTCGACAGTTTCGTGCCTTTCCCTCTTGAGTTGTCCACTCAAGGGTACAGTCTAATACCCCATAGAAACCCTACTCTGTTTAATTGTGCATGCATCACTGTCAAAACCTAGCCGAGTCAGTTATGTTGTCCATATAATGACTCTTTAAGATAGCCTTGTCCAAAGTCTACTGGGTTTCCTTGGAACCCAAATGGACATTACCACGTTCTGTGCATTTATTTGGAGAACTAAATGCTGCTTATGCCAATTATTGATAGTTAAATAGTCGAGTTCGGCGGGGGTAAGGGCCTAACCCTTTTGTCTTGCAGAAACATGAGGCACGAGGTCCCCAACTTCGGTATGGTTAGAACACCCTCACTCTTGTTGGACTGGTCGAGGAGTTTTCCATCAAATGACCAAATCAACGAGTGGAAAGAGAGGGCCGCCAAATCTAGCAAAAAGTTGGAATATCTGGAGTACAGTCTGCTGGAATTGGAAGGGAAAGTGAGGAAGAGAGTCACCGACTGCCAGAACGCTGAAGGAAATGAAGGAGAACATATGGCAAAGGCATTTCTACTTGTTGGACTGAAAGAATTATTGAATTGTTCCCTTGCCGGGATGCTTGTTGTTTTGTTGATTATCTCCCTTGCCGGAATGTTGAGATTTATTGATATTGTTCCCTTGCCGGGACTTAGCTGTTTAATTGTATTCCCTTGTCGGGATTTCTATTATTATTATTTGTTTAATCTCTTGCCCCTTGTTTTTGATTGTTGTTTGGGTGAGGAAGAGCGATAAAGCACGAAGGGTGATGCAATGCATTGTTTGCTATTGTGAGGAAAAAGCGATAAAGTACAAAGGGTGATGCCGTGTCGTACGATGTACCATTCCGTACCGATATTCATTGACTATATTGTGAGGAAAGAGAGTAAAAGCATGAAGGGTGATGCCGTGCACATTATTAAGATACGATTGATTTGGTGAGGACGAGAGTAAAAGCACGATGGGTGATGTCGTGCATTTGTTGATTTCTGATTTCCTTGTTGATATTCGAGTTATGTTATTTCTTTCATTACTTGTTGTTATATTATTTACTTCGAGGTATTAGATTTCCTTCTCCTATTTGCCTTGTGATTGTTGTTTGGGTGAGGAAGAGCGTAAAACACGAAGGGTGATGCCGTGTATTGTTTTGGTGAGAATGAGAGTAAAAGCACGAAGGGTGATGCCGTGCAAATTGTTGATTTCTGCTTCCTTGTTGATATTCTAGTTATGTTGTTTCCTTCCTTACTTGATGCCTTTCTATTCGGAATTATATTCACCCCCACAATATGTTTCCCCTTCCCGCGTTGACTGGTTATTCCTGTACCTCTTTTCCGCTGTATATATATATATCTATATATATATATGAACTGCACAGGTTTATTTGGAGTTTGGTCCTAGCCTCGTCACTACTTCGCCGAGGTTAGGCTGGACATTTACCAGCACATGGGGTCGGTTGTGTTGATACTACACTCTGTGCTCTTTTGCACAGATCCAGGTATTGGACAACAACAGTAGCGCGGGAGCCATCCTTCAGTCCACCGAGACACCGAGGTAGCCTTGCAGGCGTCCGCAGGCTCGGCGTCTCCTCTATCTTATATTTCATTCTGTTATCTCATATATTCGAGACAAACAATGTTATATTTCTTTCAAACTGTTGTATTTAGTACTCTTAGTAGTTCGTGAGTGATGTGACACCAGTTTTTGGGTAGAGGCATATGTTGCCTTTCGCATTATTGTTCAGCTTATTTAATTTCGATCTTTTGTTTATTTATTTAATTTCGTTATTTTCATGCTATCACTGATAATTGTTAAAAGAAGTAATTTGTTAATGAAGTAGCAGTTAAGAATTGGCTTGCCTAGCTCACATTAGTAGGCGCCATCACGACTACCGAGGGTGGGATCCGGGTCATGATAAGTTGGTATCAGAGCTCTGGGTTACATAGGTCTCACAACTCATGGACAAGCTTAGTAGAGTCTGAGGGATCAGTACAGAGACATTTGTATCTATCCCCCATAGGCTACAGAGCTATTCTAGACCGGCAAGTTCGTCAGTTGAGATCCAAGAGTTTTCCTTCTGTTTGTGTTTAGTGGAGAGGTCAGCCTCCTAAGGCATCGACCTGGGAGTCCGAGTCCGATATGCGGAGCCGTTATCCTCATTTATTCCCCGACTCAGGTACTTCCTTCTTCTGTTCGTTCAAGGACGAACAATTATTTTAGAGGTGGAGAATGTGACGACCCAAAGGGTCATCACCAGTTTTCTTACCCATTATGTGCTTATGAGGCCTTGAAAACCTCATTTAGAGTCGCTTCGATTTGCTTGCGCAGTCCGGGTGCGTAGCTGGAAAGATTAAATATGAAATTTTGTGAAAATGCTAAGTTTTGATGTTAAAATGAATAAATTTTACTTCGGTCAACATTTTGGGTAAACGGACCCGGACCCGTGATTTGACGGTCCCGGAGGGTCCGTAGGAAAATATAGGACTCGGGTGTATGCCCAGAATCGGAATCCGAGGTCCCTAGCCCGAGAAGTAAATTTTTTTAAGGAAATTGTTTTTCTAAAAATGCCTAAGGAAATTAAAATGAAATTTGATTAGAATGAGTTGGTATGGGCATGTATTTTGGTTCCGGTTCCCGGTACAAGTCTTATATATGACTTGAGTAATTTTTGTGAAATTTGGTTAAAAACAAACGTCGTTTGACGCGATCCGGACCTTAATTGAGAAATGTGATGTTTAAAAGAGTTTTGAGAAATTTCATTGATCTCGAGGTTTAATTCGATGCTCGTGATGTTATTTTGGTAATTTGATTACACGAATATGTCTGTAGGATATTTTTGAGGTTGTGTGTATACTTGGGTTGGAGTTTCGAGGGCTCGGGTGAGTTCGAGTAGGTTCCGGGATGCCTTAGGCTTAGAAAGTCAGATGTTGCAGGTTCAGGAAGTTGCAGGTCTATGAACCCTTTAGTGCGGTTCGCGAGAAATCACGTGCGACCGCGGAGGGACCAGCGCGACCGTGGTCGCCTTTGTGCGGGGCACGGTGGAGGCTGTGAGGCCGCAGTCGCCTTAGTTCGGTCCACACAGGGTGCTAAACTGCAGGTCTTCAGGGAGGCCTGGGCGGCCGCAGTCCGTTTAATGCAGTCCGCGTGGAGCTCCGCGGCCGCGGTCCTTTTTAAGCGGTCCGCGGTGAGGGTCTCAGAGGGGTATAAATAGACGGGGTTTTCAGCTATTTTTCACTTTTCAAAAGAGGCGATTTTTCAAACAACTTTTCTTCTCCAAATCAATTGTAAGTCATTTTAAACTAGTTTTCTTCAATCATTAACACCTTTTAACATGGTTTTAACTTAAAATCAAAGATTTTCATGGGGGAAATTGGGTGTTTTGGGTATAACCTAGGTTTTCCAAAAATTGGGGATTTGGACCTGAATTTGAGGTCCGATTTCAAAACAAATTATACATTTGGGTTCATGGGGGAATGGGTAATCGGGTTTTGGTCTGAACCTCGAGTTTCGACCACGTGGGCCCGGGGGGTTATTTTGATTTTTTGGGTAAAACTTTGGGAAAACTCATTTTCATGCATTGGGGTTGATTCATTTAGCACTTATTGATGTAATTAAGTAACTTGTGACTAGATTCGAGCGGATTGGTGGTGGAATCAAGGCGGTAAAACTATAATTGAGGCTTGAGTGGTGTTCAAAGCTTCGAGGTAAGTGTTTGGTCTAACCTTAGCTTGAGGGATTAGGAGTTGAGTCTTATTTGCTACATGCTAATTGTCGAGTACGACGTATAGGCATGGTGACGAGTATCTATACGTTGGTGTCTAGCATGACCGTGAGGCTTTATATTGCGGATATTCTGATCTTGTTGTATCTTTCATGCCTTAATGATGATTTCTATATGTTGTAAAAAACATGTGAAAGAAATTGTGATCTTTGAACTTCGAGAAGCATTGGCTTAAGTGGTTATACGAATTGTGAAAGTATATGAGATAAATGGAACCCTTTGGAGCATTGGCTCAAGTGGTAAAGTGAGTTATAAAGTAAGAAGTGAAAGAAAGAGAAAGAGTTATTGAATTGTTCCCTTGTCGGGATGCTTGTTGCTTTGTTGATTATCTCCCTTGCCAGGATGTTGAGATTTATTGATATTGTTCCCTTGCCGGGACTTAGCTGTTTAATTGTATTCCCTTGCCGGGATTTTTATTATTATTATTTGTTTAATCCCTTGCCCCTTGTTTGTGATTGTTGTTTGGGTGAGGAAGAGCGATAAAGAACGAAGGGTGATGCCGTGCATTGTTTGCTATTGTGAGGAAAGAGCGATAAAGCACGAAGGGTGATGTCGTGCCGTACGACCATTCCGTACCGATATTTGTCACACCTCCTTTTTACCCGCCCGAGAGGGTGTAAGGGTATTTTTCCAATTAAAGTGACATTATTCGAAATGAGATTATTTAATTTAATTTTTTCAGAGTCGCCACTTGGAATATTTTAATTGGTGTCCCAAGTCACCGGTTTATTTTAAATCCCAAATCGAGGAAAAATCGACTTTCCTTTTGAAGTCTATGAACTAGAAATTCTGAGTAAGGAATTCTGTTAACCCGGGAGAATGTGTTAGACATTCCCGGATTCCGTGGTTCTAGATGAAGATCTTATTCAATACATATGGAGCAAAAAACCATCAAATTTAATGTGCAAACGAACCACAATCAGAGGCAACGAGCGGAAACCTTTCGAACCGAACTCGACTTCGACTTCTTCGGGCTAGTATTTTGGGCTATCTTTTAAATTGAGTTTGAAGCTCTTGGATTTGATTTTTGGTGTGATTTAGCTCCTTTTTTGAGGTATTTTTTTGTCTTAACAAGGTAATAAATGACTATATATTTTTTTAAAGAAATAGGTAGAAAAAATGAAACTAGTAGAAATTCTCTTTATCATAGAAGAAGAATTTTTTTTTCTCTCAATTTCCTCCCCCCTTCCCTCTTTCTTTTCTTCAAATATTTCTCTTCTATTTATAGGAGAATTTTCGAAAATTTTCATATTTTTTAAATTATTTTATTATTTTATTTATTTTATATTTATAAGAGATCCCACTTACATTTTGCTTTTCTTTTTTTTTTTTATAAAAAGAATTGCCACCTTTCTTTACTTTTATTTTTTAAATTGCAACTTTAATTACTTTTATCTTATTTAAAATCCCACTTTTTTTTTTACTTTTTTTAAAAGAGAATTCCACTTATTTTACTTTTCTTAAAAAAACAATCCATTTTCTTTTTAAAAAATTCTACTTTATTTTACTTTATATTTATTTTTTTAATTCCAACTTTCTTTTGCTTTTTTTTTTTTTAAATTTCCACAAAACTTTACTTTTATTTTTTAATTTTCCACTTTCTTTTACTTTTTAAAAGAGAATTCCTCCTACTTTTACTTTTATTTTTTTAATTTAATACTTCCCTTTTTGTTTTTTTTTAAATCTCTCCCAATTTTTTTTTAAATATTTAGTAATAATTCACCTTCTAAAATTTTGTATTTTTAACCTATAATAAAAAGTGTAACAAAGCTAAAAATTATAGGTTAAAACCCCCTAAAATATTTAAATTGAAGAAGTGACAAAAAAAATTGCGATAAAGTCCTCGCAATTTCCAAGACTGTTGGGCTCGTAATTGCGAAGCCTGACCTCACAATTGCGAGATCAGAGCCTATAACAAAACTGAATCTGCAACAGCCATTTCTCTAAGTCCAAACTCACCCCGTGGCCTATCTAAAAGTCACCCGAGTCCACGGGGCTCCAAACCAAACATGCACGAAAGTCTAAAAATATCATACGGACTTGCTCGTTCAATCAAATAATCAAAATAATATCAACAATTACAAATTTAACCTCAAATTCATGAAATTCATCAAGAACACCGAAATTTCTATTTTCTCAACTCAAGGCCCGATTTATACCAAATCAACTCCGATTCTTAATGAATTTTACATATTCGACTTAATTATTATTTTGAACCTGTATCGGGCTCCAGAACCAAAATACGGGCTCGATACCTTTCACGACCCAAACTGGAGGGCCATGACTAGCACCGGCCATACTTGCCGAGCACCAACGTATATTTTATCTAACCTTCTTTATTACTTTTTAGGGCTGACGAGATTAATATAAATGGTAGACATGGATCATGGACAACCGACAATGAAAGATGATGGCATGAACATACTTAACATGGGATGACTAGACAATCAAGAAACTATATATAAGGTAGGAGCTAACACACTACCATGAAAGATTATACAACAAAAATCAGCCGACAAGGCATACCCAACTATACATGAGTCGACACCTGTCTATGAGCCTTTAAAGGAACATAAGTGCTGAAACATTGCCGGAACAGGGCCTCGACATACCTATAATGTCTATAACAAAAATTCATACCAAGACCACGGCAAGTCCGGAGAAGGGATCTCGCTAATAACCGCTGAACTAGGTAGCCTACGGTGGTGGGGGAGCTACGTCTACCCGTCTATCAAGACCTGCAACATGATATGCAACATCCATAAATAAAAAGGACATCAGTACGAATAAAGTACTGAGTATGCAAGGCACGAAATCATAACTATGAACAGTAATGTGAATAAGGATAGAGATTATACAATCTGTAACATACAGGTACCTCTGTGGGCTACTAACATGAAATGCATGATACAAACATATATATACATAAACTTTTAAAACACACGCCTCTGTGGGCCTCATCATCATCATCATAACGTAACCGGCCTCAAAGAGGACTCGGTAAAAATGTACCCGCCCATCATAAGGCTCGGTAGAATCGTACCCGGCCACGTGGAACTCGGTAAAACCCAACTCATAAGTGGTTGCACAATAGGTACCATACCCGGCTGACTATAGTGCGGCTCGGTAGAGTAAAATATATACATATATATAATGCATGCTCGACTCATAGAATCACGTTCTAAACCTTTCGGAGTGACGTAAGGTCGGTATCCTCTATACACGTTATTAGGACTAACTCTTCACCATGAACCTTATAAGAATTAGGAAGTACCAACAACATTGATAATATAATAATAAGAGAAGCAACATCAGCGTCAATCGTTCCATAAGAGGGGAAGCAATGTAAGTAATGTTTGCTTCTAAGAGTAGAGTATTTTGGAAGCTTGTTTATTACATTATGTACAATTGGATTCGTGCAAAAGAAGGAAATGAATAGCCTCACATACCATGTATATACTGCCCAACCTCAAGCTATGCAAATGTCATGACTCCTTAGTCTACAATAGGAGAAATGACACTATCGTTAATGTTTAAGCGTCGTAACTATTATGTACCGACCACAACCTATTTTACGATGAAACGGACAACACCTCCCCTATTTTTATGACTTCCCACAAGTAAAAACAATCACCAAACAGCCCGAACAACATCAATGTTAATCATATCGAGCCTCCCAAAATAGTTCACCAACCGATAACATTACTACCAAGCCTTTTGATATATATTTCACAAGTTCTAGCTTCAATGACTTAGCCGCAACTTGGATAATCTTAAATACATGCAAAGTAAGAGGATCCTAACCTTTAGACAGAAATAACAACTCCAATTAGACCTTAATTTTCCACTAAATATCCCTCCAATGCTTCCACAACAACAAGAAAGCGAAACTAGCAATCAATTAGGGTTTTTCGGTATTAGAATCACTTTAGAAGGCTTGAAATCAGCTAGGGTAGATATTAAGAACTTGAGGGAGTATTTACAAAATATAAACCCTTTTAAACAACCTCCCACATAAGCTGGAACAACACAAAAATGAGCAACAACAAGAAGAACAAGAAACATACTAGCGCCACGGATTTCCGACACTTGATTTGTGTTATTTGCCCTTTGTTTGGGTCTTGAATCTTGAGAGAACCTTGAGAGGGTGTTTCTAGGGTTCTAAGGTCTGAATATACTGAAAAAGATGACTTAAAACAGGTTGGATCCTATATATATATATATATATATCCAAATGTCTTAAACTACCTAAGTGGGCCCTATAGAGAGGTGTTTGGCACAGTCTCGCGAAAACGCGAATATCTCTCTACTCCAAAATCGTATAGACGAACAGTTTAGTGTGTTGGATACTAGACTCATAGATATTCAATTTGGTAGGTAGATCACCTCGTAATTAGAAGTAAATTGGGAGAAAATATTAGTAACATTTAACCTAATGTTTAAGTAAAATTATGAACCTAAGTTGCGACAACTTTTGTCGACTTTTGTTTCATAACTCGTTTGACTTCACGACTTATGATACGGATATTATATGATTCAAATACCTTAAAACACAACCTCTTGAGTGTATTAAGCACCTCTAGGTTTACCCTAAAATACGGCTGACAACATCCTTGATTCGTTTAACTTCTAGTACTTGTTAACCACCCGTATACACCTTTGTATAATTTAAGACCAATAGGATTAACTTCTTATCATCTTAAAGATAATATATTCATGGATTTATATCGACTACCTTATGGCGTGAAATAACGTACGCGAATATGGGTTGTAACTCCCCCCTAGAAACATTCATCCTCGAATGTAAGGGTTTATGGGAGTCCAAATCGTCGCGGATTCCAACAGAAATTTCTGGTAAATTTTCCCCTATAAAATGTTCCCTAGCAACACTTGCAAGTAGTTAAGCCCAATGTATGGCCTCACAAGTTTATATAAAGCATAATGGATATGTACATTATCTGCATATCACCATTTTGTATTAAGAAAGAGTATTCTCAAACTATTGCTTACCTCATAGGGCTGTTTGGCCTTCTAATGCGTCCTGCGTTCCCTTGGAATCCGCGTTATCTTCCTTCTGGAACAGGTAAGGATATTTAGACTTCATCTCCTCTTCTGCTTCCCATGTCATTTCTTCCATATTCCTGTTCCTCCACAATACTTTGACGGAAGCTACATCTTTTGTTCTTAGCTTGCGGACTTGTCGATCTAATATAGCCACTGGCACTTCTTCTTCATAGGATAGATCCTCTATAACTTGAACATCTTTGAAAGGGACGACTCGAGAAGGGTCTCCAATACATTTCCTCAACATGGATACATGGAATACTGGATGGACAAATTCTAATTCTGATGGCAATTCTAACTCATAAGCAACCTATAAAATTCATCGAAGAATTTTATACGGACCGATATACCTTGGACTCATCTTACCTTTGTTCCCGAAATGCATAACACCCTTTATTGGTGAGATCCTCAGGAAAACCCAATCACCAACCTCAAACTCCAGATCACGACGTCGGACATTGGAATAAGACTTTTTCCTTCTTTATGTCGTCCTCAATCGCTCTGGTATCACTTTCACCTTCTCAATGGCTTGGTGAATCAAATCTGACCCATATAATTTTGTTTTACCGACTTCGAACCATCCAACTGGTAATCTACATCTCCTCTCATATAGTACCTCGTATGGGGCCATTTTAATACTGGAATGGTAAATATTATTGCAGGCGAATTCTATGAGTGGAAGATGCTCATACCAATTCCCCTTGAAATCTAGAACACATGCTCGTAGCATATCTTCAAGTGTCTGAATGGTACGTTCAGCCTGTCCGTCAGTCTGCGGATGAAATGTTGTCCTGAGATTCACTTGTGTGCCTAAACCCTCATGAAAAGACCTCCAAAAGTTAACCATAAATTGAGCTCCTCGGTCTGATATAATAGATACCGGCACACCATGAAGCTTAACAATCTCCTTGATATATAACTTCACATAATCTTCAGCCATGTAAGTTGTCTTAACAGACAGAAAATGGGCACATTTTGTAAGTTGATCAACTATCACCCAGATGGAGTCAAACTTATGATAAGAGAGAGGTAATCCAATAATGAAGTCCATATTAATCACCTTCCATTTCCAGGTCGGAATCTCTATATTCTGAAGCAATCCATGGGGTTTCTGATGTTCTATCTTTACTTATTGACAATTGGGACACTGGGCTACAAATTCTGCAATAGACTTCTTCATGTTATCCCACCAATACTTCTCTTTGACATCATGATACATCTTTGTCGAGTCGGGATGGATGAAATATCCGGATTGATGAATCTCATTCATAATCTTCTCTCTCAACCCTACCACATTAGGCATACATAATCGACCCTGGTATCTCAATGCCCCATCTCCTCCGATCTTAAAAGCCATAATTTTACACTTTTGAATGCTCTCTCTCAATCGTACTAATATAGGATCTTCATATTGCCGTGCTTTTACCTCGGCTACCAAAGATGATTCTGATGTATTCTGTACAGTAACACCTCCATCATCAGAGTCTAACAATCTGATTCTCATATTGGCTAGCTGATGAAGCTCTTTAGTCAACCCCCATTTACCTGCCTCAATATGTACTAAGCTTCCCGTTGACTTACGGCTGAGAGCATCTGCCACAACATTGGCTTTACTAGGATGATACAATATCTCGACATCATAGTCTTTCAATAATTCAAGCCACCTACGCTGCCTCAAATTCAACTCTTTCTGCTTGAAGATGTATTGTAAACTCTTGTGATCTGTGTAGATGTCAACATGGACGCCGTATAAGTAGTGCCGCCATATCTTCAAAGCATATATTACTGCAGCCAATTCCAAATCATGGGTTGGATAATTCTTTTCATGCTTCTTCAATTGTCTTGATGCATAAGCAATCACCTTCCCACACTGCATTAATACGCACCCCAAACCTATACCCGAGGCATCACAACATACCACATAACCTTATATTCCTTCATGGAGAGTGAGCACTGGTGCGGATGTCAATCGATTCTTCAGCTCCTGAAAACTACGTTCACAAGCATCAAACCACTGGAACTTGGTAGCTTTCTGTGTTAACTTAGTCAATGGTGCTGATATAGAGGAAACCCCTTCTACAAACTGCCTATTATATCCTCCTAGCCCCAGGAAGCTGTGGACTTCTAACGATGTTGTAGGTCTCGGCCAATTCTTTACTACATCGATCTTCTAATACCCTCGTCAGATATCACATGACCAAAGAATGCTACAGAGTTCAGCCATAATTCACATTTGGAGAGCTTAGCATATAACTTACGATCCTGAAGCATCTGTAATACTATCCGCAAGTGGCCCACATGTTTCGCCTCTGAACGAGAATACACTAGAATGTCATCAATGAATACAATCACGAACACATCAAGATAGGGCCTGAACACAGTATTCATGAGATCCATAATAGCTGTTGGGGCATTTGTTAGCCCGAACGACATCACCAAGAACTTAAAGTGCCCATATCTTGTCTGGAAGGCCGTATTTGGAACATCCTTCTCCTTAACCCTCACCTGATGATATCCTGAACATAAGTCAATCTTGGAGAAATACTTGGCACCCTAGAGTTTGTCAAAAAGGTCATCAATCCTTGGAAGTGGATACTTGTTCTTAATAGTAAACTTATTCAACTATCAATAATCGATACACATCCTTAACAACCCGTCTTTCTTCAGCAAGAACAAAACTGGTGCACCCCAAGGTGAAGTGCTAGGCCTAATGAATCCCTTATCCAGCAAGTCCTTCAACCGCACTTTCAACTCTTGCAACTCTGTTGGGGCCATTCTGTATGGAGAGATAGAGATCGGTTGAGTGTCAGGAAACACATCAATGCTAAACTTAATCTCCTTTTCAGGAGGAAGGCCTGGGAGTTCATCTGGAAATTCATTGATCACGGGGATTGATTGTAGAGTAGGCGGTTTCGCCTACACATCCCTAACGTGAACGAGATGCTAAATGTAACCTTTGAGATCATTTTCCTTGCCTAAAGGTAGGAAATAAACCTACCTTTCGGTGTAGCAATGTTCCCCTTCCATTCAATGATGGGTTCACCAGGAAACTGAAACCTAACCATCTTTGTACGACAGTCAACATTTACATAGCATGAGGCCAACCAGTCTATTCCCATTATCACATCGAAATCAACCATTTCTAACTCAAATAAATTGGCCGAGGTTTGACGACTACAAATCATCACAGTGCAACCTCTATATACCCTTCTAGCAATCACAAAATCTCTTATCGGAGTAGATACTGCAAAGGGTTTACTTATCAATTCAGGTTTAACGCCAAACTTATTAGCCACAAAGGGTGTAACGTATGATAATGTAGATCCCGGATCAATCAGCGCATATACATCATAAGAAAACACAAACAATATACCTGTAACAACATCTGGAGACGACTCGAGATCCTATCGACCTACTAGAGCAGAGGTTCAATTTTGAGCACCACTGAAACTCGGCACTGCACCCTACCTCTACCACGACCTGTCGACTGTAGAAAACCCCGTCCTGGAGGTTGAACTGATGAGGAAGAACCAGACACAGATCCAGTCGGTTGAACCATACCACCACCTCCTCTGTTAGGATAATCCTGCATCATATGGCCAAGCTGCAAGAATAGCAGGCATCAGAACCTCGACAACACAGTCCAAAGTGGGACTTGCCGCACTAATCATAACATGGTGTTGGTGGTCTCGTCTGACTAGTATCCCTATGTTGTTGTGAGCCTGATGCCCGCGAACTCTGACTAGGACCAGAATAGGTAAATCGATCATATCGAGGCCTCTAAAACTGTGAAGGAGCACTAGATACAGGTAACGCCGAACTCCTCGAAGACTGGGGTTTGACGCTGCCTCTGAAGTCATCAGAATACCCTGCAAATATTGCTCTTATGTTGGTCCATATTCTGCTCCCTATCTGCCATCTGCTGGCGCTTACAATCCTCTATGGTCTGGGCATAAGCTTGAATACGGGAAATATCCATGCCCTCCACCAAGGAGGCTGTCGTGCACTCATTTATCAGATGTGGTCCCAATCTATTCACGAACAGATGCACCTATCACTCATCTCGGCCACTATATGGGGAGCATACGTTGCTAAAGAATCAAACTGCATAATATACTCTTGCACACTCATATTACCTTATCGAACATTCAGGAACTTATCAGCTCTAGCTCGTCGTAACTCAAATGGCAAGTAGTGACAAAGAAAAGCTTCAAAAAATTCCTTCCACATAGCTGGTGTGAGCACGTGATTTTTGTTTCGCGAGACAATCGCTCCAAGAGAAAAAAAAATAACAACAATTGATCCCGTTGTACAATTTTGAGATTTTACATGGCACTTCGTTAATTGTTTATGACTTTGGCCCATTTTTTACTTTATTAAAACAAAATACAAAAAATGTACGTGTCATGCATGATCTGAACTGTAACATGATTGTTAAAAAGAAAAGCATGAACGGGCATCTTTGCCTTTAATTTTGTTCTGTTTAATTTTTACCTGTTTTGAGTCATTTTAATGTGTGTGCAAATAATTGTGTTAGGTGTTTATTTTAATTTGATTTTACTTAGTTTTGTATTTTTATAATAAAAGAAAAAAAAAGAAAAGAAAAGAAAAGACCCCTTCCGGACTTGGGCCAATTTGTTAAATTGGCCCAACAAACTCAGCCCAAAACCTAGGCCTGCCCGGTCCAGTCCAGATGATGCCCAGAGAGAGTCCAAACGACGTCGTATGGATACAGTTTGATCTGGGCCGTTGATCTCAGATTGATCAACGGCCAAGATCACATTTCCTATACCCACGAACAGAACCCGACCCGTTTCCACCCGGACCGACCCAAACCCCTTCAGGTTGGAACGACACTGTTACCCATCAGCATAAAAATCCTGGCCCTTCATCGCAGCTCATCCAACGGCCAAGAATCGACCCCTCACTAACTATATAAGCCTAGGCCTTTACCCTGCTCCCCCTATCCTAACCCCCAGGCCTTAGTCGTCCCCTCCACAGACCTCATTCCTCCAAACCCTAGCCGCCCCTGTATACTTTCGCCATTAAAGCCGACGACATGGATGTCGGTGACCTTCCCCTGAACACCATAGAACCCCCATGCCATCCTGAACCTAAATCTACCAACCACACACTTCGAATCACCCCCTAGGTCCTCGAATCTTCATTTGAAGATTCGAGTCAAGACTCGATCTACACCAACCAACCCCAGCTTCATACCAGACACTCCCCAGACCCCCCTCGTGACCAAACCATACTTGGTTTGGTCCGAATCTGATCAGGGAAGCCTGAATCCCAGATCTAAGTTTGAAAGTTTTGTGTCCTTCATCACTGGCCCATGCCAGTCCGAGCCAAAGAGATTAAGGTCTAATGGACCTTAATCGAAGTGTTTCTCATCTGAGAAACACTTCGATTAAAGTCCGTTCAGCCTTAAGAGAGGTCTGTCCAAATCCGAGTTCAAATTTTTAACTTTGCAAGCTTTAAGGTGAGTTTGTTTTCTTTCCTTTATTTGTTTTAGTCCGTGTGATTTGTTTTAAATATCTGGTCATGTTTTGTTTCAATTTGTGTCTTTAAATTTTACCACCTTCTGATTGACCACTTTGCCTGAACCACTGTGTTTTGTTTGAACCCCTCCTATTCTGATAAGACATGTGTATTGGTTGTATCCCAAATTTGTACTGACTTACTGATTCCTCAAAGTATAATCCTGCTTAATCAGTATAAGTCGAGTCATGTGTCCCATGCTTTTGAATGTCTGATTTGGCTACGTTTGTGTATGTTAATGCTAATATAGTCGAGTCGACATGTGTCGTCAATTAGTTTCAACTGTCTGAACAAAGTTAAATCGATTTGCTTCTATTGAACATTTGCCTGAATCAATTAAGAGCCAGTTTAGTTCACTTATAGCTGTTGGATTGTTTGTGCTTAGATTCTGAATTGGAAGGCATGTGCACTCGTGCACAGCATGTGCATTGGTGCATCTCATGTGCTTTGTGCACAGCCTGTGGCCTGCATAAAGGTCCTTTGTTTAATTTTAAAAATGGTTTGACAACATATGCTGTCAACATATTCTACTGCCCATACCCTGCTTTAAGTTTAAAAAGTATTAAACCCTTTAAAAGTAAGTCTGCCAGGTAATGTTGATGGGAGTTATATACTTAAATAACTAATTGGGATCTGAAAAGGAAAAAGACACATGGGAGGGGTACGGTGACATTTTCAAAAACAGGCTGTTAAAAGAGATGGTGTTGAGGCTATAAAAGAAGGAGGACCAGACAAAAAAAGAGAGAATGAGAGAAAGGGAAGAGAAAAACAGATAGACTGTGAGGAATTCTTTGAAAAAGAGAGTTGGAATACACACTAATTAGAGACACAGATAGAGCACACAGAGATAGGGAGAGATACTAAGAGGGAATATCTTGAAGTTCAAATTTTTGAATCCAGAAAACTGGAAAAGAATCTGTCTGATAACTCAGACAAACAAAACCAGAAATTGCTTCCTTTCCTTTTGTTTCTGACTTCAACTAAATCCGGACCTATTCTGTGCAATACTGAGTTCTCACAAAAACTGAGTCTGCTTGTTTATTGTTTGTTCTACTCGAAAGTTTAGTTTAGTTGAGGTTGATCTCACTCCAATTGTTTGAGAGTTGTAGTTGCTACTCTACTGTTTCTTGTTGCTGTTGCTATACTGCCCTGCTGCTACTGTTGGTGCTGTTACTGCTGCTGCATTTGTTCATTGTTACTCTACTAATTGCCCCTTTCTTCAATTGCAAATATTCCCAGGTACACAATCTTTGAACCTTGTATTGTTGAAAGTTTGAAGTTGAAGCAGAAATAAAGAAATGAATACCAGTTTATGTTATAGCATTGGTGTAAAAAGATAGTTCGAATGTTAGTTGGGCCTGTATTTTTACTGCGAACTGCAAATATTCTGTATAAACTAGCATACATTCTGTTTAAGATGAACTGTTAGATAGCATGGCTCAACAGTAATGATAGTATGACATAGACAGCATGTTTTGATTTAGTATACATTCAGTTCAGTATAACACTTGTTTGATTTAGTATGACTGTATAGCATAGAGTCATGGTAGCACTTGTATGCATTTTGCCTAGACCACTGAATTGACAAAACTGTGGTACTGGGTCCGGAATAAATGTATCCCAAACAAACTCCCATACAGTCACATTAAGAGTCTGGCTATGAATGCCAGTTCTCCTGTCAGTTTATTCGTTCCAATGCAGGTTCGATACTGGGTTTCGGTATAGATTCTTTTGATGATTGTTGAGAAAAACTAATAATCCTTTTTGAGTTCAATTAGTAGTAATTTTCATAATAAAACAGCCGATTTCTTTTATCAATTTCAAATAGTTTAGAGTGTTAAGAATAGAACTTGGAGGTCGTTAAACATAACTCAATATATGTTGTTAGTTTGTTTGCAATCTCACTTAGCGAATTAATAAGCATATTCACTTGTTGAAGACAAAGCATGCGGTAACCCTCACCTCATGAACAATCAATCAGGTAATCAAACAAGTTTAGGTTCGGCAAACATAATAAGGATTCAGTCCGTATTTGTCCAAACCAGCAAAATTCGGCATCATCCTTTTCTTTAAAGATAAATGTAGTAAAGACGTAGTCATTGTAGGGTACCCTTCTAAAATAATGAGACGAGCCTCGCCGAATAAAAAGGCAAATTGCGGGGCCCTCAATAATTGGTCATAATAAATACTTAGAATTTGGGATGGACTGTTTAGTGAATTCCACTGCCTTCCCCAAAGATAATAACGCGTTAGACTTTTTAGGCGCGACTTAATTAAATTACATTCTTAAATTCGGGTGCGCATTTATGTGACCCAAATTCAAATCTCAACGGAGTCGAAATGTGTTAACAACTACGGGTGCATTGATTGTGACGTGGTTCGAGATGCATTTTCACGACGTTGCAATTCTATAAAAAATAAATGATAATGATAAAAGCGGTTTAAACTTAATAAAAGCACGTAAGTCATAACATGTATTTAAATCAGATATTTAGCCATTATAACAATTTAAGCGACCGTGCTAGAACCACGGGATTCGAGGGTGCCTAACACCTTCCCTCGAGTCAACAGAATTCCTTACTTAGAATTTCTGGTTCGCAGACTTCATTTGGAAAAGTCGAAAATTTCCTCGATTTGGGATTCAAGATAAACCGGTGACTTGGGACACCAAAAGCTAAACCTTTCCCAAGTGGCGACTCTGAATTAAATAAATAATCCTATTTCGAATATTGTCACTTAAATTGGAAAAACTCCCTCGCGCATTTAACCCTTCGGGGCGGGCGCGTAAAAAGGAGGTGTGACAGCTGGAGGAGCGCTCGGACCCCTGGATCTCTCCTAACTATCATACCAAAAAACCGCTAAATCCCGTAACCGATAAGAAGCCAACTCTACTGCCTCTGTATCACTAGCATGCATAACCCGCAGTGTACGATGAACTTGATATATAAAAGTCTGTGGGTCCTCCTTAGGTTTGATCCGGTAAACACTGGAGGGTCTAGATTAATAAAATCACGAATTTTCGTACTAGCCGGTTTATCAACAACACCAGTATTCTGCCTCATAGCGTGAGCAATTACCAAGCTAGTCAACAATCGCACTGCACTCCGCATATCTTGGTCTATAGTGCCAGACGACAAAACTGGTGGTGCTGGGTGCTTCCTAATGTACTCCAGAGGAGACGAAGTAGATGAGGTATGAGACGACATCTCACTTTGAGCCTCATTTTGGCCTGCTTTGGCTTGAGGCACCTAACTGGTACCCTCTCCTGCAGCTATATCAAGCCGTCTACTAATCGCTTGCTTCCTAGTTGAAGGAATCACTGAAAGAAAACAAGGTGAATATTAGAGACGAACACTTACAACTCAACTCTACGCACGATCTAGATTCAGGAAGAAGGTAACAACCCTAGATGTCATGTAGTCTCCTGATTATAAATGTAGTGCGCTACACATCCATAATCATCTCTCTACTAGACACGGCTCATAGACAATCCCTAGGACAGACTTACTCTGATACCAAGTGTGTCACGACCCAAACTAGAGGGCCATGACTAGCACCCGGCCATACTTGCCGAGCACCAACGTATATTTTATCTAACCTTCTTTATTATCTTTTAGGGCTGACGAGATCAATATAAATGGTAGACATGGATCATGGACAACCGACAATGAAAGATGATGGCATTGTACGCAGCGAAATCGGAAGACTCAATTTCTCGCTGTTAAGACATTTTGGAAGCAAATCCCGGGGTTTTGAGAGCAGGAGGTCGCGAACGAACTCTCAACCTCGGGGCTCGTCGAAGCCTAATTCGGAGGAAACAAAGGAAGACGCCCTCTAGGCACATGCTACGCCTGACAAACGCGGCCTACCCAGAGCCTACGCTGAAGCATCACGTCAAGCCATCCCATCAACACGTATTTTTAGAATCCCAATTACAAATTTAATTGTTGTTACCATTTTCACGGTAAACAGTTTGGCATCTACTGTGGGGCTAAATATAATAGTGATTATTTTGTTGTTGGTTTTGTCACCCGAACGCACATAATATTTCACACTTTTCTTGTCCAAGATCTTTTGATCTTAGGTTAATGTCTGGCTCGGTAAGCAAAATCGGGAACGACTACCCCGAGAACCAAGAAGGAAGCAGTATGGTTGTTCCAACGGCTGACGCGACACCACAGGACCCTGATAATGCATCAGGGTCGATTTAAGCGGACGCGGGCTTGCGAGGTGTACAACAAGTCGACGAAGCCTCGCTCACCAATGATAGCATATAGCTCGCTGACCAACAAAAAGCTCAAAAAACCCCGGCTCGGGAAGAACCGGAAGTTAATCTCCACAATATTTTTGAAATGTTGCAGGCACGACAGTCAGCTATCGCTCAGCTGCAAAGTCACCAGGGGACTCCTATCACAATAGCAATGGAGACACCTCCTAACGATGAGCCAATGCCCGAGAGGTCAAGTGACGATGAGTCAGTAACTGACCCAGCCACGGTGAGGATGCTTGGGAACCCCTTCGAAGGGATCAAATCAGGTTCGTGGAAGCTCCTACAACAACCGACTCCCGGGGGAACAACCCCGGAACCCGCTCCGCAGAGACCCGGAATGCCAGAACTCCCTAAGTGCGATAGGACTTCGGATCCCTACGGGCACACCACCACCCATGCGTGCTCATTGGAAGGAAGCGACCCCCGAAATGATAAGTTCGAGCCCATCTCTCTAAGGAATCTCGAAAAAACTCTCCCGAAAGAAACCATGATGCAGCACCACCGCCTAACACCTGGCCTAACAAACTCACTCGCCATGCCAGCATGGTCTTCTGCGGAAGCACGTGCCCATACCGTCAAAGTAGTACCGAGAAGGCTCGACACACCTAAGGCCGAATAAGGAAGAAATGAAATGCCGCGAAAAATCGAACCTCGTTCCCCGATAGGACGAATGAGACCGCTCCTACTTTTGAGGGGTTGGACAGCACAGGCCTTCGCCCGAAGCCTAAACGAAGAATGTCCCATGACTCCAGGACAATTCAAGCAAATCTAGATTAGGTTCCCAGCCGAGGACTGGGTGGATGACTGCACCCGGTGTCAGCCATGAATTAGAGTCGTGGGGAACCGTCCGGGAACCTCCTCGGGCTCGGTATATCCAAGCAGACTCCCGACAAAGAAGTTGATGCGAAGCAGATGGAGGTATCACCCATGCACAATGAATGAAAGGAACGACCTGAGGTGCAACCTACCTCGCAAAAATAGGGAGATGGCCCGAGGGCATCATCCTCGAGGAACCTCCAATGGAACCAGATTCAACGAGGCACAGCTGGTAATGAAACCCCACCTAGCCGGGTGCGATTTTAGCATCACTACACAAAACATAGCGATCCCCATAAGCAAAGCCAGGGACGCTGCATGGCCCAGACCCACTCGACCAAGACCCTTGCAAAAGAAATATGGCTTGGCGCAGGGACCGCATGGCGCACGAGGTCGCCAGCTCGAAAGAGTGACGATCGTGCTATTCGATGGAGATCGCCACCAAGTATCGTCAAGCGGTCAGAGAGGAAGGAGTCTAGGAAAATAAAGCCGACAAGCTACAGCGTATTGCCACGACGGTAAAAGGGCAGCGACACCCTTCAAAGGTCCGCAAAATGTAGAAAAAAGTATTCACCGCCAGGGAAAGACGGATCCGGGGAATATACCCAAAGAATACCCCTACATCCAAAGGAAGGGACACCGAGACTTCGCCTCAGCCTCGCATTAACGCATTGGTAACTCCCCTTTTTCTCATTTATCTTATTAAAAATGAAGCATGTTCGTGAGTGCAGATGGTTCGACCAATTAGGATTCCAGACACTAGACGCCACAACAATTAGGAAGGACGATCCCTCTGTACAGCCCGCTTGAGCTCGGACTAAAGTGTCGAGCCTGCAAAGTGCGGACGTTTTATTCAAATGACAATGGGCACGCTACCTGGAGGCAATTTCAACCACAATCTGCCAAAATGATGGAATTCCCCAGCAAAGGTAGGACTAAAGCATTCGACAAAAAGCTGCAGGCAATGGGAGGAAGTCCTTCACCATATGACCGGCCGCCGGCATCGACTTCTCTGCCCTCTAAGGGATCAAAGGGTAAGCAGAACCGCATATTCGTCTAAGCCTAGTTGAACGCGGCGGAAGGCTGCATTGAAACTCGTGCCTCGGAACGGCAGGAAAGGACCAAGCCTCGAAAACATTGCCTACACACCTCGCGGTAGGAGGAGGATTACTTTTCTCCTTTATTATTCCTTTCCTTTTTACTAACCTACATGCAGGCGGACGACCAAGGTATTCAGAAATTCTAAACTCCATTCGGAAATCCGAGGTCTCTACGGGACCCGCCAAGCTCTCTATCCTCAATCAGGTTTCTAGCCCAAAAGTGGGTCCCACTAGCAAGGTTATTAGCAGAGCAGCATACCCTCTAGAATAGGACCCGACGAGATCAGTGGCCTTCCATCTATAGTCAGGTGACGTATGATGGTTTTCTCTTAAAGGGCAGCGTCCCCTCGGAAGGGCCAATAAATAACAGGCTGGATCTCAAAATGGAACCATATAAGCAGAACCAGATGATCGGAGGGGCAGAGCCCGTGCGAGCCGAGATCGCAACAACGAGACAATATGTATTTACAGCATATACTTGCGCCAAGCAATAAAGAATACCCCATTTCGGCATTTCTTATTTCGGGAAAGGTGCTTTCAAATATGCTCGCAGCAAATATTTCTCCATCAAATATGTCCTGATATGTACTCGGGGACTTAGCATCAGCAACTCGACAACTTGCATGACCCTAGGGTCGGAGCTCTGGGATCATTAAGCCCCTGGAAGGCAACTCCGAGCTCACGAGAAGCTATATTCAAGCTTAAACAAACTCAATGACTCAGAGACTGCTATCAATCATCATACAACTGGATAAATCTGAAACTGTAAGACCCTTACGGGCAGCCTCGACATAACAAGATATATTCTACAAATTGCAAGACCTCAACAAGCATGACAAAACTGTAAGACCTCAACATGCATGACAAAACTGTAAGACCTCAACAGGCATGACAAAATTGTAAGACCTCAATAGGCATGACAAACTGTAAGACCTCAACAGGCATGAAAATCCCGATATTTAGGCTATACGTTGCATTTGTAAGAATCCCTAAAGGGCATACCCTGGATGTAGATGCCTAAACTATCGCTAGGGATCAAAAATGGCTGCGGCCAAATGCATATGACTACGGTCAAAATGGCTAATACAGCCAAAATAACGTGACTCGGGGACGCGCGACTGTTGCTAAAAAAATCGCAGGCCACTACTCCGAATATACTTCGGAAAGAACCAGTTAAAACAGGCTTCCCTCCATAGGCAAAAATGAGCTCAAACAATGTCGGCTCCAAAATGCAAGAGCGTCAATCTACTCGACCTACGAGCTATAAACCTTACGAGGTGCTCGAAACACTACCGACAACGACTTGAAATCGAGGTTCCTCTGGAACCTACGATGGGTCGGGCAAAAATATTACAAAAAGACCTTAATGAGTGGATACAAAGCCTACACAAAGTCCACAGGCAAAAAACAGTGTAAGAGCCATTGTCGCCCGCTAAGCAAGCCTACGGGCCACATATTGAAAGGTCTCTACAACCAAACAGTGTAAGAGCCATTGTCGCCGGCTAAAATATCTTGACAACTTGAGGATTAAAGTGAGCTCGAATCGTAACCCAATTCGGAGATCGGATCCAAAATAGTTAACTATGCAAGCCTACGTGCCACATATTAAAAGGTCTCTACAACCAAACGGCATAAGTGCCACCATCGCCAGAAACCCTATGAAATTTAACGGTCGATTACAGCTCAAATCGCAATGCAACTCGGAGACTGGACCAGAAAAAGTGCAACATGCCTAAGGGCACGACATAAGCACCAATTGTCACCGTCCGGAAACTCGATGAAATTTAAGGGTCGATTACAGCTCGAATCGCAACGCGACTCGGAGACTGGACCAGAAAAAGTGCGATATGCCTAAGGGCGCGGCATAAGCACCAATTGTCAGCGCCTGGAAACTCGATGAAATTTAAGGGTCAATTACAGCTCGAATCGCAATGCGACTCGGAGACTAGACCCGAAAAAAGTGCAACATGCCTAAGGGCGTGACATAAGTGCCAATTGTCACCGCCTGGAAACTCGATGAAATTTAAGGGTCGATTGCAGCTCGAGCCGCAAAGCGACTCGAAGACTGGATGCAAAAATTGCAATACGCCTAAGGGCATGGCTTAGATGATACCGTCATCAGCCGATTAAAATCTCCAGGCCACGCGCCCACAAAATCACTTCAACCCAAAGCACAAGGGCCATCATCATCCGCCCATGCAGACAAGAAAAATCCTAATGGTTAATTGAAGCTCGAGTCACAGTGTGACCCGGAGACTGGACCCAAAGCAGTTGGAACAGCAAAATGCCCAAGGGTACAAGATAAAAGCAACTACCACCCGCCCGCACGGGCACAAAAAATCCAAAGGCAGGAAGGCTTGAGCCGGAGCCCGACTCGGAAACTAAGGATCACACTTAAGAGTCCCCGGGCTGTCTGATCAATTCTGGACCAAGAAGAACCTCGCCAAATGCCAAGACCAGCCTGTGAGCACGTGATTTTTGCTTTTACGCGACAATCACTCCAAAAGAAACAAAATAATAGCAATTGGTCTTGCTGTACATTTGCTGGATTTTTACGTGGCATTTTTTGCTGGTTATTTGTGATTTTGCCCATGTTTGTTTTATTCAAAAAATATATAAATATATATGTGTATATGTCGTGTGAACCGTAGTCTGTTTATTAAAATAAAAATAAAATATGTGCGTCCTTCATTGTATTTTGTCATTAAGTGTTTAGTATAATTAATTGTGTGATAATTGTTGTCCAATGTTTACATGGTATTATTTGGCAAATTATTTTAAGGAATTAAAAAAAAAAAAAAAAAGAAAGAAAGAAGGAGTTCGGACTTGGGCCAGTCCGATTTCAAAACAAACAAGCCCAAACAAACTCAGCCCAAACCCCATGTTAAACCCGGTCCAGACCAGTTGGCCTCAGGGGGCATTCCAAACGACACCGTTTTACTGCAGTCCGATCTGGGCCGTTGATCTCAGAGTGATCAACGGCCAAGATCAATTCCCCACAACCCACGAACAAAACCCGACCCATTCCACCCGGACCAACCCAAACCCCCATTAGTTGAAACGACACCGTTTCCCCTAAGCCCTTAGATCCAAGCCATTGATCTCAGTTGATCCAACGGCTGAGATCAACTCACCTATTCCATATATAAACCCTTTGATCCTACCCTGCCCCCCTATCCAAACCCCAGCCTTCGTCGTCCTCACCACAACCCCCAAACCCTAGAGCCGCCCTAGTATCCCCCACCATGAAAACCGGCGGCATGAACGCCGGTGATCTTCCCTTTAACACCATAGAACCCCCTTGACGTCCTGAACCCAAATCTACCAACCACACGCCTCGAATCCGATCCCACCTTCTCGAATCTTCATTTGAAGATTCGAGTCGGAACCTAATCTACACCGATCTGCCTTGAAATCATACCAGACACTCCCCAGACCCCCCTCGTGACCAAACCATACTTGGTTTGGTCCGAATCTGACCAGGGAAGCGTGAATCCCGGATCTGGTTTTTGAACTTTAAAGGTTTTCGTCGATGGTCCGTGTTTTGTTCAAACCAAAGGATTAAGGTCTAATAGACTTTAATCGAAGTGTTTCTCATCTGAGAAACACTTCGATTAAAGTCCGTTCAGCCTTAAGAAAGGCCTGACCGAGTCCGAGTTAAGGTTTTGATTTTTCGGGATTTGAGGTGAGTTCTGTTCTCTTTTCTTTGTTCTTTAGTCCATGTTTGTTTGAAAGGCTGTTATTGTTGTTGTGTAATGGTTGTCCCCGAATTTTATCAACTATGCCCTGTCCACTTTGCCTGAACCTTTGTTGTTTTGATTGAGTATCTTCTTCTACTTGTTCTGATAAGCGTGTATGTATGTATTTGTTGTGCAATAATTGAGCTTCAAATGTTGACTGAGCAATTGGTTCCTCGAGTACCACTTTGCTCAGTCAGTATAATTAGAACCGTGTGTCGATACTGTTAAATGTCTGATTTTTGGTTACGACTATATGAGTCATAACTAATATAGTCGAGTCGACATGTGTCGTCAATTAGTTTCAACCGTCTGAGCAAAGTTAAATCGATTTGCTTCTATTGAACATTTGCCTGAATCAATTAAGAGCCAGTTTAGTTCACTTATAGCTGTTGAATTGTTTGTGTTTAGATTCTGAATTGGAAGGCATGTGCACTCGTGCACAGCATGTGCACTGGTGCATCTCATGTGCTTTGTGCACAGCCTGTAGCCTGCATAAAGGTCCTTTGTTTGATTTTAAAATGGTTTGACAGCATATGCTGTCAACATATTCCGCTGCCCATATCTGCTTTTAGTTAATAAAATGGGAAAGTTAAGCCTGCCAAGGGAATGATGGGGTTTAATAATTAAATAGCTAAAAGTAGAACTGAAAAGAAGATGGGCACATGGGAGGGGTTTCTTTTGATCTATCAGGCTGTAAAAGGAGTAAGATCGAGGCTTATAAAGGGGGGAGCTGAAATACATTAGAAAAAAAAGGGGGAGGAGAGAAAAAGAGGATACCATCTGATAATAGACATACAGAAAGAGGGAGGATAGAGAGAGCTGTAAAAGAAAATACACAGACTGTGAGGAATTTCTGAAAGAGAGAGCTGAAATACACACTGAGAAGTATACACACACAGACATACATAGAGAGACACAGGGGAGCCTAAACTGAAATTTTGAGAATTGAAGTTCTGGGGGAAAACAGTAAGAAACTGGAGAATGTCTCTTTCTGATAACTTAAGTATAAGTTCAAAACTGCAGACTGATATTGGATTCTTGAAAAGAAAGAAGATAGGGAAAGGGATAAACAGAAAATCAGCAATTACTTCTGTCTTGTTTGTCTGATTCCCAGTCTTGTTCAACCTGTTCAATCAACTCTGTTTTCTTCCAAGTATCAGCTGAGTTCATTAGTTGATTCATATTGTTCGTTTCCCCTGGATTGGTCTGTCTTGGAGTATTATTCCTACTGCATTGTTTGCTGCTACCTGTCTACCATTTCTTGTCGGTTCTAACTGTATCTTGCACTGGGAGTTGTTCTATTGGTACCTGCTGTTACTGCTGCTGTTTGGTATCGCTTCTATTGTCCTACTGACCCCTTGCTCCTTCTGTTGTATCCAATATCCAGGTACATACTAAGACTCGCATTTGATGTAACAATGAAAGCATGAATCAAAAGATTTGAAGGAGTTAGAAGCACCTGTTGTATTGCTTATGAATTGCCTTTTAATGTTGTTAAGATATGTAGTTTCTTGGTCTGTTAGCCTAATAGAGACACATTAGTAAGGTTGTACTTAATTAAAGTTTATGCCAATCTGAAACTGTGACATTTTATTCGTCTAGTAGTACATAAGATGTAAATACAATCCATGAAATGTGCAGCCATTTTAATACAATTGTTAACTCAAACTCGCTATTTAAGCATATTTCGAATATGTAAGGGCAAATGATTGTTTAGATCTTCAAACTCTTGAGTTTCAGTTTGCGTGAAGCAGTTTACAGGATGAGTTTCAAATACCACTAGTCGCATTTCCTAAACAAGCAATTTTAATTAATCTTGTCTGAATAAGTTAAAGTTAGGGAGCTCTTGTAACAGTCGTAGCATTTCATCAATCCCATATACATTTCTTTTATCAAGTTCAAAGCATGTTTTCATGAGGTACAATGTTTCTTCAGTCCGTAAATAATTAATCGGACGATTAGCTAAAATCCGGATTTGGGCCAAACACGTAGTTAAAAATAGCACGCATATTTTCTTCTATTTTTAAGAGATAAACACATCAAAAATGTAACCGTTTTAGGATGTTCCTTATAAAATAATGAGACGAGCCTCGCCAAATGAGATGTAAATCGCGGGGCCCTCAATAAATAACCTTGATAATTATCTAGAATTCAGGATGGGCCATTTAATAAATTTCATGGCCTTCTACAAATAATAACGCGCTAGACCCCTTAGGCATCCTTAATGAATTACACTCTTAAACTTGGGTGCACATTGATGTGACCCGAATCCAAATCTCAACGGAGTCGAAATGTGTTAACAACTACGGGTGCATTGATTGCGACGTGGTTCAAGATGCATTTTCACGACGTTGCAATTCTATAAAAATAAATGATAATAATAAAAGCGGTTTAAACTTAATAAAAGCACATAAGTCACAACCTGTATTTAAATCAGATATTTAGCCATTATAACAATTTAAGCGACCGTGCTAGAACCACGGGATTCGAGGGTGCCTAACACCTTCCCTCGGGTCAACAGAATTCCTTACTTAGAATTTCTGGTTCGCAGACTTCATTTGAAAAAGTCGAATATTTTCCTCGATTTGGGATTCAAGATAAACCGGTGACTTGGGACACCAAAAGCCAAACCTTTCCCAAGTGGCGACTCTGAATTAAATAAATAATCCCATTTCGAATATTGTCACTTAAATTGGAAAAACTCCCCTCGCGCATTTAACCCTTCGGGGCGGGCGCGCAAAAAGGAGGTGTGACAGCTCTGGCGACTCCGCTGGGGACTAACCCAGAACCACTGGTTCAGGGTTCAAGAATTCGAGCTTAGAATAATTGTTATATTTGGCTTTATTATCTGATCTTTATTACATGTTTTTGCATAACGTGCTAAATGTTGTCTTTTACCGCTTTGATATTATCTGAACTGTATATAAACTGTGCCGAAACCCTTCTCTTCTTACCTCCGGGGAGAAGCTCGCTGGTCGAGACTCCCTATTCTGTTAATGTCAATACCTAAAATAAGAAAGAGGACGGACAAGTTACAAAGCCGGACGATCTCGCGGGTCCCCGGTACGTAGCTCCCTCCTCGACTCGAGTTGTCCGCTCGGGTACATAGTCTAGAACAAATACCCAGGTTACGAACCTAGAATAACTTGACTTCATGCCGGATCCCTAGTAGGAACGCTTATTTGCATCATGTTGCATTTGACTTAGGGGGCTCAACACAGGGGTTGGGTCCGTCTAGGACTAGCAACCTGAAATGAAAAGACCATCTTGTTGCATCCTATTTGTTTCCGCGCATTTATTCGTCTCGGACATGCATGCTGCCTGACTTTGGAGTATTCGAAAAATAAAAAAAATATAATAAAAAATAACAGTGTATAGGACTAATTTTCTACTTTGAAAAATAGCAATGCCCAATTACTGTCAAAACTCTGCCGAAATTTTGCGATAATAAAAAAAAAGGGAAAATGTTTTTCTTCAATAATTTGCTTTACTAAGAAAAAGAAAAAAAAAACAAAAGATGAAAAAAAAGAATAGTCTTGTATTTTTTTTGGAGAATTGTTTGTTGAAAAGGAAAGAATTTTGTTCCAAAATAATTCGGTTAATTTGACCGAACTACGCGGGTCTGATTCTCACCGGATGTGAGATACGTAGGCAAACCTCATCGGTTCCGACCCCAATTTTCAAAAATCAAAAGAAAATATATATTTCCCTTTAGTTCTTTCTTTATAAATTTTTCCTTAGAAAATAATAAAAAAGAAACAAAAAAATAATATAGAAGTTTTCTTAAACTCCAAATAAAAATAGTCTCTTTCTTTCTAAAGTCTTTCATGTGAAATAATAAGAATTAAAAACCAGCAATAAAAATCCAAAAAAAAAAGATACCCTTTGCTTTTAGTCTCTCTTTTGTAAAATGTTTTTTTTTAAAATTTTAAAAAAATAAAAAAAAATATATTTGAAAATTTGAATTTCGAAATATTAGGATTTTTCTTTAGAAGTGATTTTGTAAATAAATAAAACTCAGAATTTCACATCATTTTCTTAAAAGTCCCTTTTTCAAAATTTAAGGGGCAACATCATATACATTCTTTCTTCCGTGGAAAAGGTAAAAAAAAAAAAAAAAAAAAAAAAAAAACAACCAAACATATTTTCTTTTCTTAATTTCCAGAATTCAAGCCAAAAGCAAATAAATTGTAGAAGTCTTTCTTTAAAAAAAAATCAAAATAAACAAAATTTTCTTTATTCTTTTAAAGTATTTCTTTCAAAATTTCCAAGAAAAAAAAAAAGAATTTTGGATAAGTAAATAAACAAAGAATAATCAAACCTTTTTAGCCCTAGGCTAAATGAGCATTTGCTTCTTTATTTTTGTTAGTTTCGAACTACGTAATGATCTGATTCACGTAGGCATCGTGATACGTAGGCAATCCTCATCGGATCCGGTCGCGGTCGCATTTCTTTTACTGCAAAATAAAAAAATAAAAAAAAATAATAATAATAATAAAAAGGGGGAAGAACTAATAAGAGGAAAAATGCCAGAATGACGCATGCTCTCGTAGCAAACATATAGTAGTCCATTTAACTGTATAGGTGCGTCATGCCCAATGTGAGATTAACTATCTGTTGTTTGCTGCGAATTAACCGTGCGCTTGTCGATGAGTATATCCAGGGTTTTTGGAAAGACGGTTGGTTTGGTGAAAGTCTGGCCTCGCACTCATACTTCACGAGGTCAAGGAGAGGTGTTCAACTACCTGTTGCTAGGACCAGAAGCAGTACTCACACTTACTTCACCAGGTCAAAAGGAAGTGTGGAAATGTCTTCGGAAATTCCATTGCAAACAATCCCCGTCTCTGAGGAGAGCTCAATCTCAGCCGTCCTCACACCTGAATCCGCAACTGCGGAAGAAAATAGAATCCTACGGCTCCGCATGTTGGAAATGCTGGACGACTGGAACAATGGGAAAGAGCCGCCAAGTGTCGTCCCCGGATTCCCTGAATTATTCTCCAGGTCAGGTGGGACTTCTAATGTCCCCATAAATTACCCTGCTACCCCATTCGGGTACCCAGCCAACTCCGCCTTCTCCGCAGGATCACCTTCTGAGCCTCATCCCCGAATGTCGGCCACTGATGCAAGCATGAACATCTTTACTGCATCGCCTTGCCCAGCTACGGCACAGCCTGCCACGTACAAGCCAAGCTTTGACTCATCCTCTTTTACATTCCAAGCACCATCATTCTCAATGGAACCAACTAGATTCGCTACCAGCACTAATCCTCTACCGCCTCAGTGCGAGCTTGCACCCAGGCAGGATCAGAGCCCCAGAATTGCAGAACAAAATGAGATTGCCAAGAGAATGAGAAGCCTCGAACAAAGTTTGAAAAATATGCAAGGATTGAGCGGACAGAAGAGCGTCTCTTACGCCGACCTATGCATGTTCCCTCACGTGCACCTGCCAGCAGGTTTCAAGACCCCAAAGTTCGAGAAATACGATGGGCACGGTGACCCCATTGCACACCTTAAAAAATACTGCAATCAATTGCGGGGAGCTGGCGGAAAAGAAGAACTGCTAATGGCATATTTTGGAGAAAGTTTGGTTGGAGTCGCTTCAGAATGGTATATGGACCAGGACATATCTCGCTGGCATATATGGGATGATCTTGCCAGAGACTTCGTAGGGCAGTTTCAATATAATATTGACATCGCACCAGACAGAAATGCTTTGTCAAACTTAAAGAAGAAACCCTCGGAAAGTTTCAGAGAATACGCCATCAAATGGCGTGAGCAAGCGTCAAGGGTAAAACCTTCCATGGACGAGATAGAGATGGTCACTACTTTTCTCCAGGCTCAAGAGTCCGACTACTTCCAAAACATGATGTCAGCAATGGGAAAGCCTTTCGCAGAAGCGATTAAGATTGGAGAGATGGTGGAGAACGGTCTGAAAACGGGAAGAATTTTGAGTCAGGCAGCCATAAGGGCAACCTCCCAAGCCGTCCAAAGCGGGTCTGGAGGAATGGCAAGAGGGAAGAAAAAAGAGGAAACATCCATGGCAGTGTCAGAGGTGGGAGAATATCATAATCTCGGGCTTTGTCCTTCGGAACGAACCTCGCCACATTATTTCCCCCAACAAAATGCGACCTACGCTCCTCAGCCCTACATGGTCATGAGCACCCAGCCTTATATCCAGCGGACACAACCAGTCAATCGGGGGCAGGCCCCACATCCTAGGAATCAGCCTCCTCACCGAAACCACTACAATCCTCGACCTCCTCAAAATAATTTCCGTCCTCGGGAACCACCCAGGAGACCCAACTACACACCAATCGGTGAACCCTATTCTACCCTATTCCCTAAGCTTGTCCAAATGAATTTGTTGCAGCCCATACCACCGAACGGGCAGAACCCGGGATCACCATCATATCGGTGGGGTGTCAGATGTGCATACCATTCAGGGGTAGAAGGGCACGACACCAACGACTGTTGGACATTGAAACAAGCTGTGGAGAATCTGTTAGACCAAGGGAAGATTGTGTTGAGGGATGAGGATATCCCAAATGTGACCAATAATCCATTGCCCGCCCACGACAACGGGCCGATAGTTGGGATGATTGGTGAAGACGAGGAAGTTGATCCAGCACTAAAAGCCATAATCGCCATTGCTGATGCAGAAAAAGGACCCAGGTTAACTCCGGAGCCAGAAAAAGGAATAAGTGATGTATTCAAGCAGGCCTCCATGGTATGGGGGACGATCAAACAACCTCGGCCGAACGAGCCAGTGTTTGTCGGACGCATACCACAGGAACCAAAATGCAACAAAGAAGGAGATGATAAGGTGTCCCCGCTTGGCGAGAGCGAGGAAATATGTGAGGCGACAAGGGAAGAGCTATGCGAAATACACATGGTCCAGCCAGGAGAGGGCACTAGCATTGTTGAAGTATCGTACATGGGACTAAGCACCTAGTTTCAAAAATAGAAGGCTACGCCATTCTTGATCAAACGGAAGTCCTAATGAACTTGTCTTGCCACTTTCTCTGCATCACGAGTAACCCCAGAGGGTGACTCAGATGTTTTTCTTCAGTTTCATGTTTTTTAATTTCCTGAATGTCAACCTTTTTCCTTATCTTCCCCAAAATGCCAAAAAATGAAATCATGCTTGATTACTCACTTTCTTCTTCTATGTTTTCTTTTGTGTTCTCTTCAATTCTGATGAATGCAGCTTTAAATAACATGACATGTTTGCGGACTTCATGCCCGGATCACGAGAACTCCGATCAGACTTCAAATAATGAGTCAAAATTTGAGATATAAAGAATTTGGAAAGTAGGAACAACTAAAGAAAATTGGTTCATGGTTTAGAAAATGTCCGTCACTAAAGCAGAGTTTGAAAGCAGTAAATGGGTTTAGACCCGTACAGAATGATAACCTTAATAACTGCGGTTTGTCACGAGCAATTGTACTGAAAGAGAGGGATCCATACGTCATTGAAAAACATTACCAAGTGGAGCATTTGTATCTGGGCGACGTCGGAAGAAACGACGTCAGCCTCGCTTGGAAAGCAGGTGCGGTGATGTGTCTAAATCACTCTAGCGATATCTTTGCACAGTTTGAGATGACGAAGGCTTTCATTCTCGCTACCCAAACACTATCAACCCTTTGCAAACCCATTTGAGCTGATTACTCTTCTTTGATTACCCTCTTTGGAACCTGAAAAATAATTGAAAAAAAATTGAAAAAAAAAAAACAAAAAACAGAAACAAAAACAAAAAAAAAACAACAAAAACAAAAACAAAAATCCAAAAAAAAAAATAAAAATAAAAGTAGGCCTGAACTACGTTTGACTTGATTCCGAAAGGATACGTAGGCAACCTCTCCTTGGGGTTCAGTCGCACCAACAATAAAATCCAGGAATTCCCCCGAAAGTAAAACTGGGGCAGAAGTTATAACGATTCAGCAAATAATCCCACCCAAAAGGCTCCAAAGTTGTAGTTCAATCCAAATTCTTTTCACCCCAAACCTTTTTCAAGTCCTTCTGATCAATCAACGAAGCATTCCAAAATAGGAAGATGGAATTATTTGGGTCCGATACAACAAATGAGGGGAATAAAGATAAGAGAGTCTTGTCGGTGAAAACCTTTGGGCACCGTGAGGCGATGCGAGAAGAGAAATTGAAATGAGAGAGCTTGTTTAGTAAAAAACTCGCAAAGAGTACTAGCAGGCGACAGTAAGAAGAGAAATGAGAGAGGTCGACTAGCGAAAACCCACAAAGGGCGTTGTCGGCCGAAAAGATGATTCCACCTCAGAAAGTCCTGGCAAGGTTCTCAGGTTTTGAAAAATATAGATCTGTTTTGATTCATGAGGAAATGCAAGTTCTCGGAGGTCGGGCATCCAGTCCAAAAGGCATGTCATGTCAGTTTGAAACTGGCATACACTCCAGATAAGTCCTTCTTTTCTCCCCGAAAGGGGCGTTTCTCTTTAAACTCATATGTTCTCCTTTACATAGTTTTCTTTGAGTTCTTTTGATCTAACTCTTAATTCCGTAATAATCGCAAAGAAAGGTGGCGGGACCGGTTTTACAGGGCTCCATTTGGCAAGAGTCAAATAAAATGTACGACCTCAGTGGCGCGTCAGTCCCATCCCGACTGGCCATGGTAGTTGATTTGTTTCCAAAACCGACAAATCCCCACAGGGTATCCCTTATTACAAATCCCCCATGGAATCTCCCCTTGTACAATTCCCCAAGGAAGTCCCCCCAGCACATCTCCAACAAGTTAGAAAAAAAAAAAAAAAAAAAAAAACTCACAGAGTTTGCATTGGACAAATCCATACGGAGTTTCCCTTGTACAAATCCCCACAGAGTCTCCCTGATAAAATCCCCACCAAAATCCCCAAGCAGAACGGGACGGGAAAAAACCAAAGCCTTATAAGACAAATCATCACAAATCTGGGAACGTAAGTCTGAGTAGTCCAAAGGGTTTCACATCAATGGCAGAGTTGGTCAACAGGAATCAGGTTAAGACAAAACAATTGGAACGATCAAGGCCCCCAAAACCAACCGTCATTTCCAAACTGACAATGTTTTCTTTGTATAGGAAATTGAGACAGGTATGACCCAAAGCAGCCATGCATGAAGCTGGTGTAGCCCAAAAGAAATGGAGCACACAAGCATGGAAACAGCCTTGCAGCGGAAAACGACCAATGGTAAGTTTCCCCTTAATTCTGTCGTGCATTTCTGATAAATAAAAATAGAGAAAGGGGAGAACCAAAGGAAAGAAAGAAGACAAGGAATAAACATCTCAAAAGAAAAACAAATCATGGTAGCATAGGACCTCGTTCCTCAACTATCCCGGCATAACCCGATGAATCCTCCCGGCATAACCCGATGAATCCTCCCGGCATAACCCGATGAATCTTCCCGGCATAACCCGATGAATCTTCCCGGCATAACCCGATGAATCCTTCCGGCATAACCCGATGAATCTTCCCGGCATAACCCGATGAATCTTTTCGGCATAACCCGATGAATCTTTTCGGCATAACCCGATAAACCTTCCCGGCATAACCCGATGAATCTTCCCGGCATAACCCGATGAATCTTCTCGGCATAACCCGATGAATCTTTTCGGCATAACCCGATAAACCTTTCCGGCATAGCCCGATGAATCTTTTCGGCATAACCCGATAAACCTTCCCGGCATAACCCGATGAATCTTCCCGGCATAACCCGATGAATCTTCCCGGCATAACCCGATGAATCCTCCCGGCATAACCCGATGAGTCTTCTCGGCATAACCCGATGAATCTTTTCGGCATAACCCGATAAACCTTCCCGGCATAGCCCGATGAATCTTTTCGGCATAACCCGATAAACCTTCCCGGCATAACCCGATGAATCCTCCCGGCATAACCCGATAAATCTTCCCGGCATAACCCGATGAATTTTTCGGCATAACCCGATAAACCTTCCCGGCACGATCCGATGAATCCTCCCGGCATAACCCGATGAATCTTTTCGGCATAACCCGATAAATCTTTTCGGCATAATCCGATAAATCTTCCCGGCATAACCCGATGAATTTTCCGGCATAACCCGATGAATCCTCCCAGCATGACTCGATTGAATCTTTTCAGCATAACCCGAGAACTCTTTTCCACGCAATCAGCATTAGGGTTTTAAACCCTAAACTGAATTTTCCTTTTAGTCAGCATTAGGGTTTTAAACCCTAAACTGGACTTTTTCCCTTCAGCCAGCATTAGAGTTTTAAACTCTAAACTGAGCTCTTCCATGCAATCAGCATTAGGGTTTTAAACCCTAAACTGAATTCTTCCTTTGTTCGGCGTTAGGGTTTTAAACCCTAAACTGAACTTTTTCCTTTCAGCCAGCATTAGAGTTTTAAACTCTAAACTGAGCTTTTCCATGCAATCAGCATTAGGGTTTTAAACCCTAAACTGAATTCTTCCTTTGTTCGGCGTTAGGGTTTTAAACCCCAAACCGAACCTCTCCCCAGCTAGCCGGTGTTGGGGCTCCAACCCTGAACTGAGCATGCATATCCTCTGAACTTCCTGGTGAATAATTAACGAAATTTTCCTAGTGAAACTGGGGCAGAAAATTTCGTTCGTTTGTTTGTTTTTTTCCCGCAGGTCTGACCTCGAGCCACACGGATCGAAATGACCCACGAGATGAGTCTCAACTCAGAATCAAAGAAGAAAAAGACAAAAGAAGACATCCCGAGATATCAGAGTGAATGGAGAGCAGATCGACTCCAACATTTGACTAAGGCCCTGAACCCTACCAATCGCGTCTCACTCAGTATCCCGGAGATTAAACAAGTCGCCGCAACTCGCAAGCATCAAGATTCAGATCGAAGTCTACAAGCAAAATCAGCTAAGACCCAAGATCAAGTTGTAAAAGAATTATAGATAGGAATCTTGTAACTAGCAGTTGACATGCATATAAGTAGTTAGTTCAGTTTCCAATTATCGTTTGGTTGTAATAAGGCGGTCAGTGACGCAGCAGTGACAACAACAGCAGCAGTAGCAGCAAGCATTGCAATCCCATGGTAGTCCCAGCTACCAAAATTTTCTCGAACTACATTGACCTGATTCCTGTTTAGCCCAGGATATGTAGGAAATCTTTGAAGCAAGATTCGGTCAGATCTTTCAAAAACATGCTTCATACGGAGTGGTCCATAGGTAAAAATCGCTCATGCACGCTCACTTTGTCTTTGCACGAAAACTCTTCGTGTTTCCGAACAAAGAGGGGCAGCTGTGAGCACGTGATTTTTGCTTTTACGCGACAATCACTCCAAAAGAAACAAAATAATAGCAATTGGTCTTGCTGTACATTTGCTGGATTTTTACGTGGCATTTTTTGCTGGTTATTTGTGATTTTGCCCATGTTTGTTTTATTCAAAAATATATAAATATATATGTGTATATGTCGTGTGAACCGTAGTCTGTTTATTAAAATAAAAATAAAATATGTGCGTCCTTCATTGTATTTTGTCATTAAGTGTTTAGTATAATTAATTGTGTGATAATTGTTGTCCAATGTTTACATGGTATTATTTGGCAAATTATTTTAAGGAATTAAAAAAAAAGAAAAAAAAAGAAAGAAAGAAGGAGTTCGGACTTGGGCCAGTCCGATTTCAAAACAAACAAGCCCAAACAAACTCAGCCCAAACCCCATGTTAAACCCGGTCCAGACCAGTTGGCCTCAGGGGGCATTCCAAACGACACCGTTTTACTGCAGTCCGATCTGGGCCGTTGATCTCAGAGTGATCAACGGCCAAGATCAATTCCCCACAACCCACGAACAAAACCCGACCCATTCCACCCGGACCAACCCAAACCCCCATTAGTTGAAACGACACCGTTTCCCCTAAGCCCTTAGATCCAAGCCATTGATCTCAGTTGATCCAACGGCTGAGATCAACTCACCTATTCCATATATAAACCCTTTGATCCTACCCTGCCCCCCTATCCAAACCCCAGCCTTCGTCGTCCTCACCACAACCCCCAAACCCTAGAGCCGCCCTAGTATCCCCCACCATGAAAACCGGCGGCATGAACGCCGGTGATCTTCCCTTTAACACCATAGAACCCCCTTGACGTCCTGAACCCAAATCTACCAACCACACGCCTCGAATCCGATCCCACCTTCTCGAATCTTCATTTGAAGATTCGAGTCGGAACCTAATCTACACCGATCTGCCTTGAAATCATACCAGACACTCCCCAGACCCCCCTCGTGACCAAACCATACTTGGTTTGGTCCGAATCTGACCAGGGAAGCGTGAATCCCGGATCTGGTTTTTGAACTTTAAAGGTTTTCGTCGATGGTCCGTGTTTTGTTCAAACCAAAGGATTAAGGTCTAATAGACTTTAATCGAAGTGTTTCTCATCTGAGAAACACTTCGATTAAAGTCCGTTCAGCCTTAAGAAAGGCCTGACCGAGTCCGAGTTAAGGTTTTGATTTTTCGGGATTTGAGGTGAGTTCTGTTCTCTTTTCTTTGTTCTTTAGTCCATGTTTGTTTGAAAGGCTGTTATTGTTGTTGTGTAATGGTTGTCCCCGAATTTTATCAACTATGCCCTGTCCACTTTGCCTGAACCTTTGTTGTTTTGATTGAGTATCTTCTTCTACTTGTTCTGATAAGCGTGTATGTATGTATTTGTTGTGCAATAATTGAGCTTCAAATGTTGACTGAGCAATTGGTTCCTCGAGTACCACTTTGCTCAGTCAGTATAATTAGAACCGTGTGTCGATACTGTTAAATGTCTGATTTTTGGTTACGACTATATGAGTCATAACTAATATAGTCGAGTCGACATGTGTCGTCAATTAGTTTCAACCGTCTGAGCAAAGTTAAATCGATTTGCTTCTATTGAACATTTGCCTGAATCAATTAAGAGCCAGTTTAGTTCACTTATAGCTGTTGAATTGTTTGTGTTTAGATTCTGAATTGGAAGGCATGTGCACTCGTGCACAGCATGTGCACTGGTGCATCTCATGTGCTTTGTGCACAGCCTGTAGCCTGCATAAAGGTCCTTTGTTTGATTTTAAAATGGTTTGACAGCATATGCTGTCAACATATTCCGCTGCCCATATCTGCTTTTAGTTAATAAAATGGGAAAGTTAAGCCTGCCAAGGGAATGATGGGGTTTAATAATTAAATAGCTAAAAGTAGAACTGAAAAGAAGATGGGCACATGGGAGGGGTTTCTTTTGATCTATCAGGCTGTAAAAGGAGTAAGATCGAGGCTTATAAAGGGGGGAGCTGAAATACATTAGAAAAAAAAGGGGGAGGAGAGAAAAAGAGGATACCATCTGATAATAGACATACAAAAAGAGGGAGGATAGAGAGAGCTGTAAAAGAAAATACACAGACTGTGAGGAATTTCTGAAAGAGAGAGCTGAAATACACACTGAGAAGTATACACACACAGACATACATAGAGAGACACAGGGGGAGCCTAAACTGAAATTTTGAGAATTGAAGTTCTGGGGGAAAACAGTAAAAAAACTGGAGAAGGTCTCTTTCTGATAACTTAAGTATAAGTTCAAAACTGCAGACTGATATTGGATTCTTGAAAAGAAAGAAGATAGGGAAAGGGATAAACAGAAAATCAGCAATTACTTCTGTCTTGTTTGTCTGATTCCCAGTCTTGTTCAACCTGTTCAATCAACTCTGTTTTCTTCCAAGTATCAGCTGAGTTCATTAGTTGATTCATATTGTTCGTTTCCCCTGGATTGGTCTGTCTTGGAGTATTATTCCTACTGCATTGTTTGCTGCTACCTGTCTACCATTTCTTGTCGGTTCTAACTGTATCTTGCACTGGGAGTTGTTCTATTGGTACCTGCTGTTACTGCTGCTGTTTGGTATCGCTTCTATTGTCCTACTGACCCCTTGCTCCTTCTGTTGTATCCAATATCCAGGTACATACTAAGACTCGCATTTGATGTAACAATGAAAGCATGAATCAAAAGATTTGAAGGAGTTAGAAGCACCTGTTGTATTGCTTATGAATTGCCTTTTAATGTTGTTAAGATATGTAGTTTCTTGGTCTGTTAGCCTAATAGAGACACATTAGTAAGGTTGTACTTAATTAAAGTTTATGCCAATCTGAAACTGTGACATTTTATTCGTCTAGTAGTACATAAGATGTAAATACAATCCATGAAATGTGCAGCCATTTTAATACAATTGTTAACTCAAACTCGCTATTTAAGCATATTTCGAATATGTAAGGGCAAATGATTGTTTAGATCTTCAAACTCTTGAGTTTCAGTTTGCGTGAAGCAGTTTACAGGATGAGTTTCAAATACCACTAGTCGCATTTCCTAAACAAGCAATTTTAATTAATCTTGTCTGAATAAGTTAAAGTTAGGGAGCTCTTGTAACAGTCGTAGCATTTCATCAATCCCATATACATTTCTTTTATCAAGTTCAAAGCATGTTTTCATGAGGTACAATGTTTCTTCAGTCCGTAAATAATTAATCGGACGATTAGCTAAAATCCGGATTTGGGCCAAACACGTAGTTAAAAATAGCACGCATATTTTCTTCTATTTTTAAGAGATAAACACATCAGAAATGTAACCGTTTTAGGATGTTCCTTCTAAAATAATGAGACGAGCCTCGCCAAATGAGATGTAAATCGCGGGGCCCTCAATAAATAACCTTGATAATTATCTAGAATTCAGGATGGGCCATTTAATAAATTTCATGGCCTTCTACAAATAATAACGCGCTAGACCCCTTAGGCATCCTTAATGAATTACACTCTTAAACTTGGGTGCACATTGATGTGACCCGAATCCAAATCTCAACGGAGTCGAAATGTGTTAACAACTACGGGTGCATTGATTGCGACGTGGTTCAAGATGCATTTTCACGACGTTGCAATTCTATAAAAATAAATGATAATAATAAAAGCGGTTTAAACTTAATAAAAGCACATAAGTCACAACCTGTATTTAAATCAGATATTTAGCCATTATAACAATTTAAGCGACCGTGCTAGAACCACGGGATTCGAGGGTGCCTAACACCTTCCCTCGGGTCAACAGAATTCCTTACTTAGAATTTCTGGTTCGCAGACTTCATTTGAAAAAGTCGAATATTTTCCTCGATTTGGGATTCAAGATAAACCGGTGACTTGGGACACCAAAAGCCAAACCTTTCCCAAGTGGCGACTCTGAATTAAATAAATAATCCCATTTCGAATATTGTCACTTAAATTGGAAAAACTCCCACCCGCGCATTTAACCCTTCGGGGCGGGCGCGCAAAAAGGAGGTGTGACACAGCCTGCCTGATCGAAAGCAATAACAAAAAAAGGTACAGAAGAAATAAAACTTCAAAACTTCTCCTTATATATATCATATGCGCAAGAAAAAAACGTACTCTCTATCTACATGCACTCCCTACATATATCCAGAGCAAAGCAACAAAACGGCAAAATCTACACTTTACACTAAAAGAACTACAGATTGCCAAAATTGCCCTCTGCAACATCGACAAAAAGCGACCGAGCATTGCGCTCATCCGCCCGTGCTCGAGCCAATTCCTCCGAGATAACAAAACCCCTTGCACCGAACTCTTCGAACACCTCTCTCCGGGATTTATAGTGAACATATTCCTTGCTCCTCCGCTCCCGGTCAAGGGTTTGCTTCAACTCAGCTTGGGCATCAGCAGCATCCTTCACACAAATTGCTATCTCACGATCGGCCTTAGCTCGATTTAGTGCCATCTCCGTCCGAGCGTCAATTATCTCGGCTCTAACCTTCGAGAGATCAGATTCAAGTTTCCCAATCATATCCGCTTGAACTTTGGCGTTGCATGAGTCAAGCGTAGTTGGACCTCAAGGGCAGGGACTTTGGCCGAGGCACCCATCTCCTCCAAAGCTCGAGCCTGTGCTTGAGCCTTTAGCTCCCCGCAAGCAATTCTGACGCGGTTGACATCGCCTTTAAGGTACTCCAGAGCATCCGACTTTTTCCGCAACTGATACAGCAAAAAGGAATCGGACTCAAGGATAGAAAGGAGTGAAGCACACACCACAGGAAATTACCTGGTCCGCCAAATAGCTTTAATATTTTGAGCTCCGGTGTGCCTCATATCGCCAATGCTGCAGCTCTACTTCCGTCTCCTTGTTAAGGAGCCTAAGGGACTCGCCCTCATCCTAAGTTTTCTGTAGCTTGGACCCTCGACGGAGCAGCTCAGACCTAATCCTATCGCAAGCCTGCACGAGGGAGGTTCAATAGAAGAAAGAGGATATGGGACATAGGGAAACTGTACGAAAAACTCACCACGAAGTGAAGACGACGGACATCCTCGAAGTCGGAACACACTCCTGTTGATCCTGCCCTTGAGGCCCTAGAAGAACTGGCCCCCGTAGCAGCGTGTTCGCTGAAAGGAACCGCCGGCTAGGAATCAGGCACTCCGAGAGTGGCAGACTTGGGCGACGCCCCCTCTCCGGAAATATGAACCCGACCGGCACCACTGAAAGCTCCATCACATTGCAAGTTCTGATCTCTCTCGTTGCCATCATCCCCCGGACCAGAGGCCAACGGCTCCTACCCCTTTTCAGAGAAATATTGCTTCATCTTGAGGAACCGCCCGATGTCTACAAACGGCGAATCCAACACAGATGGAAGGGGGAGGCATTATCTCGGGTATACAAAGGCGAAACAAAGGCAACATATGCACATACCTCGGTGTTGCGTTCCCCATCCGGTGCGAAGCACGGCTCGCCACCTGCGTTCGTCATAGCATGAATGGGTCACCAGCTTCTGGACCCAGCCAGGCAGATCATGAACTTCACCCGACGCCCATGAAGTTGCTTTAATAGAAGAAACAACATTATTACTCAGCCAATTTGTGCTATAGATGAGATTCGAAAAAGAGCCAAATGCCTTACTCACGAGCGTGATTCCACCCTTCAGGAAATGGCAAGAACTCTGTAGGGATAATGTCAGTCGTCCGAACCTGGACAAATCAACTGGCCCACTCTCATTCCCCGCCTTCCTCGTCGTCAACTATAAAGGGCATGGACGAGCGGCACCTCAGAGTTAGCAGGTCTTGATGATGAAAGGGTCGATACAGCCTGACAAGATGATCAGGCATGAATTCAAGCCCGACCTTCTCCACGAAGAGCCTCATCATCAACACCGTTTACCAAAACGAAGGATGAATCTGTGCCAGAGTGACCCGATACTTCATACAAAATTCAAGCACAATCCTATCAGGAGGGCCAAATGCGAAAGGATATAAATACACATTCAGGAATCCATCAGCAGAGTCTGCAATACCCTCGTCGGGGGAAAGCGCCTGCAGGACTATCCCTTCGCTCCACCCACAATATCTCCTCGCAATCCAGATGTTTTCCACTTAGCAAAGATGCAATCTCCAAAGAAAGCTCCCTTGATTCCTGAGCACTAGGAGCAGCACCCCCGCCCCTTGTCGGATCGGCCCCAAAGCAGTTTCCATGGCTATGGTGAAACTGACAGGCCAAAGCAAGAGTGCGCACCAATACCCATTGCGCCCAAAGAGATGCAGTGCCCTATGCCAAAGCAGAAAGGCAACTATTTTTAAAAAAATAGTGAAGTATGACAAAGAAGTCGAAACCGTCCCACATATACGCAGGAAGCAACAATGATTCACCTACCCGAGGTAAGCCCCGAGAAGCCAACAGCCTCGATGCAGATCGACGAGGCGATGTTCGATCCCGGAAGCATACTCCAATGAGGAATCATAACTCGAAGAGTCGTTCATAGTATCTCCATGCTCGAGGCAGCATTCTACGTCAAGAAACCCTAACCCAAAGAAGTCGGGCCTCGATGAGCTCTCAACGGCGGCACTCAACGCAAGGCAAGCAACTGATCTCACAATTCACTCTTTCTAAAAAAGAGTAAACGCATGAAGCTCCGATCGTGAAAGCTACACAAAGATCCGAGGAAGCGCCCAAATACATGCGAGCTCCTCAGCAGAAGTCTATCTTATACATCCTAAATGGGGCATTTACATCAAGACTAATAGGGACCCTCGGGTACCCGAAGATGACATACATCCGGAGTAGCGCCCCTGGAGGCCCCGGAACTCAATGCATGATCTCCGTACAACTCGGGGGACTTCGATAGTCCCGGCCCATCAGATCGATCTAGAGTTGTTCCGAAGTACGATGATGGGATCGAAAACAACCCATGTCAATCGGCAAAAGATCGGGACAAACATTTACGTCCAAGCTAGATATCAGCGATCAACAACACAAAAGGAGATATGTGAAGAGCCTCGAAAGGCATGAAAGCATACAGAAACGAAGCAAATTCCAAAGCAGAAATCAACGAAGTTCATTCCTTATTCATGAAAGTTTGTGTACAAGCAGCCCTCGAGGGGTCGTTACATACAATTGCAAAGCCTACAGGAGTCTACACCTAAAGCGGAGGAACAGAAGGATGTACATGTGATGAAACCCGGACGCCCAGTCCTCCTTCGAGAGTTCATCTCCAGTATCAGCATCCTTGGGCGCCATGCCCTCGAGGGCATGTTCTCAAGGGTGACTCCTTCGATCTCCACCTCCCATAGGTTCCTAGCTTAACCCCCCGAGGGATCCCCGCCAGAGAAGATGAAGAAGAGGAAAAGGAGGGGACGCATAAGAGGCAGAGAAAAAAGACATGGCCCTCCGAAGTCGAAGGTAAAAACTCGGCGGGCCCCAGCCTTAACGGCTGGTAGTTCCACTTTATCCCTTGGGAAAGGAAAAACCCTAGGGATGAAGTGCCACACCAGGCCCGGGTAAAAGAGTGAGCAGCGATGCATAGTCCGAGCAACTATCTACATAATGGAGGAACCGACTCTCCATCCACCATCATCTCGGCCCAGCAACAGCAACAAGGGCCAGCATACCAACGGCCGCGGCAATAGGAAGATGGCACATATATGATTAACGAAGGGAGGCCCCGACGTAAGGCCACAAGACAGTCCAAGGAAGCTCATCCAAACGACTTTAAAATCATAAGCCCTAGGCATGATGTTCAGGGGCGAAAGAAGAAGATAAGAACAAGAAAAGCAAGCAAGCCAACAAAAACTTTGAGATGGTGAAAGCCAAACCAAGGCACCCCCATTTATAGGAGATTACGACACGGTCATCTAAGCTGTGGAAGAATGACCAAGGGGCAAGTTATACATCCGTGGAAAAATGGAATGGCGGCATTACCTTTACCTCGAAGAACGAGAATCATGAGCGCAATGAATGATATTAAAAAGCATGATCCAGAGGCCGCATCGTCGACATGGCGTCGCCGAAAGAAGCTCAAGGAGTCAAGTGTCAAAATCATTTCCCATCTCTCCGATATGTGAAATGCGGAGACTATCTGTACGCGGCAAAATCAGAAGACTCAATTTCTCGCTGTTAAGACATTTCGGAAGAATATCCCGGGGTTTCGAGAGTAGGAGGTCGCGACCGAACTCTCAACCTCGAGGCTAGGCGAAGCCCGATTTGGAGGAAACAGAGGAAGACGCCCTCTAGGCACATGGCTACGCCTGACAAACGCGGCCTATGCTGAAGCATCACGTCAAGCCATCCCATCACTGTACTTTGTAGCTAACCCCCACATACATGTAGCCGAGTCTCCCCCTCTATATAAAGGGGGCTCACTCCATCATGTAAGTGGTTGATGTTGCTCTATTTCTCCACAAGTGCAATAATATCTCTCTCTCCCTTTTCTTCTAAGTCATTCGTTCTCATTGGTCCGAGGCCATTTCGCATTTATTTTTTTCTTACTTGTTCTTCACCGTCTAGCTATACATTGGCCATAAAGAGCCTTATTCAATCATATTACTGATTGTTATCCCCTTCCCGACTGTCCCCGATAGTTCGAACTCGGCCTGAGTTTTGGCCCCGAGGCCTCCATCGACCTACTCTGATCCGGCTAACAGGCCCCTTCAGTTTGCCTACTTCCTCGATTTAGTTCGTATTTTATCGTTATACCGCGTATTCTTAACACAAACTGCCTTAACAGCTAGCTAGAGAATAGATCACGTATATTTAGAATCCCATTTACAAATTTAATTGTTGTTACCATTTTCACGGTAAACAGGCATGAACATACATAACATGGGGTGACCAGACAATCAAGAAACTATATATAAGGTAGGAGCTACCATGCTACCATGAAAGACTATACAACAAAAATCAACCAACAAGGCATACCCAACTATACATCAGTCGACACCTGTCTATGAGCCTTTAAAGGAACATAAGTGCTGCAACATTGCCAGAACAGGGCCCCGACATACCCATAATGTCTATAACAAAAATGCATACCAAGACCACGGCAAGTCCGGAGAAGAGATCTCGCCAATAACCGTTGAACTGGGCAGCCTACTATGGTGGGGCAGTTTCGTCTACCCGTCTATCAGGACCTGCAACATGAGAAATGATATTATCGTTAATGTTTAAGCGTCGTAACTATTATGTACCGACCACAACCTATTTTACGATGAAACAGACAGAACCTCCCCTATATTTATGACTTCCCACAAGTGAAAACAATCACCAAACAGCCCAAATAACATCAATGTTAATCATATTGAGTCTCCCAAAATTGTCCACCAACCGATAACGTTACTACCAAGCCTTTCGATATATGTTTCACAAGTTCTAGCTTCAATGACTTAGCCGCAACTTGGATAATCTTAAATACATGTAGAGTAAGAAGTTCCTTACCTTTAGATAGAAAGAACAACTCCAATTTGACCTTAATTGTCCAAGAAATATTCCTCCAATGCTGCCACAACAACAACGAAGCAAAACTAGCAATCAATTAGGGTTTTTCGGTACTAGAATCACTTTAGAATGCTTGATATCACCTAGGGAAGATATTAAGAATTTGAGGGAGTATTTACAGAACATAAACCCCTTATAACAACCTCCCACATGATCTGGAACAATACAAAAATGAGCAACAACAAGAAGAACAAGAAACTTAAAAGCGCCACGGGGTTCCCGACACTTGATTTGTGTTGTTTGCCCTTTGTTTGGGTCTTGAATCTTGAGAGAACCTTAAGAGGGTGTTTCTAGGGTTCTAAAGTATGAATATACTGAAAATATGACTTAAAACGGGTTGGAGGCTATATATATATATATATATATATATATATATGTATATGTCTTAAACCGCCTATGTGGGCCCAATAGAGAGGTGCTTGGCGCAGTCTCGCGAAAATGCGAATATCTCTCTACTCCAAGATCATATCGATGAACGGTTTAATGCGTTGGAAACTAGACTCATAGTTATTCAATTTGGTGGGTATATCACCCCATAATTAGAAGTAAATTGGAAGAAAAGCTTAGTAATATTTAACATAATGTTTAAGTAAAATTATGAACCTAAGTTGCGACAACTTTTGTTGAATTTTGTTTCATAACTCGTTTGACTTCAAGACTTATGATACGGATATTATATGATTAAAATACCTTAAAACACGACCTCTTGAGTGTATTAAGCACCTCTAGGTTTACTCGAAAATACGGCTGATAACATCCTTGATTCGTTTAACTTCTAATATTTGTTAACCACCCTTATACACCTTTGTGACATTTAAGACCAATATGATTAACTTCTTATCATCATAAAGATAATCTCTTCATGGATTTATGTCGACTACCCTATGGCGTGAACTAACATATGTAAATATGGGTTGTAACAATACCATCTAGAAAACACATCATATCACTTCTAAAAGTCTTTATATTTTCCAGCAAACAGGTTTCTTTAAAAATTCTTTTCTCGGGCTAGGGACCTCGGAATACGATTCCACGCATGCGCCCGAGTCCCATATTTTACTACCGACCCTACGAGACCGTCGAATTACGGGTCTGGGTCCGTTTACCAGGAATATTTACCAAAGTCAATTTTAATTAATTTTAAGGGCCAAATTCATTATTTTTCTTAAATTTCACATAAAAGCTTTCCGAAAACGCACCCGGACTGTTCGCACAAATCGAGGTGAAACAAAAAGAGGATTTTAAGGTGTCGGGCCACAATTTTAACTTCTAAAATAAGAGATGACCTTTAGGGTCATCACATTAATCCTCGACCTTCACACCTTCCTATCGCTAGTCATGTCCTCGGTTAGGTGACACGCCGACATGTCCTGCCTAATCACCTCTCCCCTATACTTCTTTGGCCTACCTCTACCCTTCCTCAAGCCCGCCATGGTCAATCTCTCATACCTCCTGACCGGGACATCTATTTCTCTCCCCTTCACATGCCCAAATCATCGCAGCCTCGATTCCCGCAACATAGCTTCCACGGATGACACTCCCACCTTGTCCCTAATAACTTCATTTCTGATCTTGTCTTTCCTGGTATGTATTCTCTTGTCACTCCCACCTTGTCATAGTTTTAAGATAATAGTTATGTGTCATTTTTATACATAAAAAATTAAATGTTAATCAACTATCGAAAACTTACTTGCTCTTATTGCTCACATTTCATAATCTCTTTGTTCCCATTTACAAAAAAATAAAACTAATAAATCTGGAATTTAACATGTATAATAATATACATACGGAAATATAACTACACAATTACATTAATATATATTGTATAAATCATATATAAATTATAATAAATTATGTACAAATTATAATAGATAATTATACACTATGTAAATCATGTATAATTACACCAAATAATATACCAAGTAAAAAACATGCACATACTGATGTTATATTTTATTTCAGCCATATGTATATATTGATTGTATATTAATGTTAATAACAATGGATAATAAATATATACGTGTAATACATATATCGACATTATTACAATAGTATATAGTTATGTATAATATATATAAACAATATAACGATAATATTTAATAGTATATAAAGTACAATAATATTATAGTATATTAGTATATATCATACAATGATGATATGAGTGGTGTATAAATCACAATGCTATTATAGGTATATCGAATGTTATATTTTATCATCTCTTGTTAGTTCCTCTTTATTGTGTCTATAGATATTTAAATTTTATTGGATTAAATCCATAAAATTATTTGGACTGTACTTTAAATTCAAGGTATAGTTAGATTAATTATGGTATAGTTAGATTAATTATATTAGTCAGACACATATGTATTAAATAAATAAGTCCAAATCTACTGGGCTAGCCCATTTAGTTGGGCTACAAATGATGAACCTAGTTCATTAGGCCCAAGAAGTCATCTTCCTAGAGACCCAGTTTGGTGTCACGTGTCAAAACACGTGGCACGCCAAGTCAAATGGAAGAGCCAATAGGATCGTGCCACGTGTCAAAATGATAAGGCATGTCAAGTCACATTAGAAGGCCAATGAAACCACGCCGCGTGTGCAAGTGATATGTTCTGGCCAATCAAATGCAGCCATGTCACACTTCAATTTAATTGGTCAGAAAGAATTTGTTCTTATCATAACTCTTCCCTTCCACAACTATAAATAGGAGTCTTCATAACTCAGAAAAGACACCAGAAGTTATAACAAGAAGCAAGAGAGAGCTCGTGGATTAAACACCACAAATTTCATTACAAGTTTCAAGCTTCAAGCAATCAAGTTCATGTTCAAGAAATCAAGTTTAAGCTCAAGAACAAAGAACAATTCAAGTATTCAACATCAAGAATGAAGTCAAATTAAATACAAGGCGTTCAACATCAAGGCTACTTATTCGTGGCAACAATCAAAGTGTTCGCGACAGATAAATCAAATTCAAATTTAAGATCAAGCTCAAAGGTCCTTGAATTTATATTAGAAAAGTAGAATCAGAGGAATCATAGAGATTGTACACTCATATTATTTGAAATAAAATACTACGATTGTTGTGATATTTTTCGGTCCTGATTTTATTTTCTCGATGCAAATTATTGTCTACAAATTCTGGCACGCCCAATGGGACAATCTCTACCTGTAATCTCAACAATGATCCATATTATTCTTCATCCTCTATGGAGATCATGCAAGCAATGGTTATTGAAGCTTCTACTGTAGAAGAACAACTTGCAAATTTGACGAAAGCAATTGAAAGCTTATCAAAGCACATGCAAGATCAAGATACTAAACTTTTGAAGTTAACAAATATATTGGATAGCATAGTAGAGGGAGAATCGACACAAACACATTTAAATCTTCAAAGATCACAAGAGAAAGAAGATTCCTCCGAAAAGCAAGCAACGACAACCAAGGAGATTCAAGTCTCCACTGAAGGTCTGATTCCCGGTGAGAAATTAAAGGACTTCATCATGGAGTCTATCAAAGATAAACCTGAGTCATCCAAATTATCACTCACATATGCAAAGCTGTATACGCAAATAATTGATAACCTGAAGATACATGTTGGTTATCAACCTCCTAAGTTGCAACAATTCGATGGCAAGAGAAATCCGAGACAACATGTAGCACACTTTGTTGAAACTTGCAACAATGCTGGAATGTATGGCAATTATCTTGTCAAACAATTTGTTCGATCTCTCAAAGGTAATTTATTCGATTGGTACTCAGATCTCAAATCTGGTTCCATTGATAGTTGGGAGCAGTTGGAGCAAGAGTTTCTCAATCATTTCTATAGCACAAGACGCATCGTAAGCATGACCGAACTTACAAACTCTTATCAACGAAAGGATAAGCTAGTTATTGACTCCAACAACTGCTGGAGGAGCTTAAGCCTCAACTGCAAGGATTGCCTTAGTGAAACTTCTAGCATCGAAATGTGCATTCAAGGCATGCATTGGGGTCTTCACTGTATCTTACAAGGCATAAAGCCTAAAATATTTGAAGAACTAGCAACTCGTGCTCATGATATGGAACTAAATATGGATACAAATGGAGATAGGGCTACCTATATTTTAGCCTTACGACGAAGAAGAAGAAAAACAAGAAGACGAGTTTGGGGCAAGTTTTCATCCGAAAACGAAAATGAAGAATCTATTCATGTTGCAACACTCCTCAATGCACGAGCCTAACTGCAAGTTATAATGCTCCTCAATGCACGAGCCTAACTTGCAAGTTGTAATGCTTATTGGCATATGGGTCTACATTATATGTCATGAAACTCCCCAACTTTGAACTAAATCTTTAAGATGTAAAGCTCTTCAAATTCGAGCAAAGTCTTCAAGTTGCAAAGCTCCTCAAATGTCACGACACCAAATACCCCGGTCGTGATGGCGCCTATCACAGTACTAGACAAGCCAATCGAACACTTACCACATCATATTTCTTTTATAAATCATTTTCTAAAACCAATTAAGTCTCAAAGCTTTCATAAGTAATATATAAATTAACAGAATTATGTGGAAAAACAGTATGAAATACACAAATACAACCCAAATCCGGTGTCACTAGTCATGAGCGTTTAAATACAACCCAAAACTTTGTCTGAATAATACAAAATAGTCCAAAATAACAATATTCTAAGATGTGAAGGAGGAAAGTGAAGAGGCAATTCAGAGAGCGACCGGGCTAGGAATATTTTACAAGCAAAGTCTGGGATACAAACGAGCACTTAGTCAAGGAGTTCTACACGAATGCCGCCTATATAAAAAAGGTCACTAAAGTGACTAAGGTGTGGAATTTGACAGTGAAGTTTGATGGGAAGACAATTAATGACTACTTGGGCTTTCCCGAGGAAGATGAATCACTATACTTGGAAAATGTAGCATTGGATGAGGCAGCCCGTCCGTGGTTAGCATAATACCCGGCACTCCCAGGAAGCACCCCAGCATGGTTGACATAAGGAGTTCAAATTTTGAGGAAAACTTTAAATTTTGAGGCGAAGGGGTGGGAGACTTTTATATGCAACAGGCTGGACCCCACTATCCATGAGAACTCTTTATCGGTCTCCCGGGAAATATTGGTGGCTTCTATTATTGCGGGGTTCCCGAACAATATCAGGAATGTTATGTCTAGGGTGATCACTAGGGTGGTCAATGAAGGTGATAGATTGTACCCTTTCCCAAATTTCCTTACAATGTATTTTGAGGAATAGGACGTGGAGAAAAGGAAGTTTGACATGAAGATGAAACCAAAGATGCCCTTTTCACGGTACAGCCTCAAGGCTGATGACAACCCCAAAGCCAAAGATCCTAAAGGCAAAGCCACTACTTCTACTGGCTAGTCTGAAGAACTAGTAGTAGTAGTAGTCCCTTCTTCTCAGCCTCCCACAGCCGTACCAAATATTGCCTCAGGACCCTCTACTTCCACTGCTCCAGATATCCCCTCATCCTCAGCCTACCCATTGACTGCCCACTGTTTCAGCCAAACACTTGCTAGTATCAACAACTGGATGCAAGCAGCTACTTCTAAGTTGGCTGTGCTTTCTAGCTCGGTGGTGGCCCAGTCCGTACCCCCACAACCACAAGTTCCAGCTTCAGTATAGGAGACTCTCAAGGAGCTTCTGGACAACCAGAAGAAGCTCCTGGAGAACCAAAAGTTGATTATGGAGGCTATAAATGCTCATGGAAAGTCACTAAAGGAGCTGACCAAGCAGACAAAGAAGTTGAAGCATACTCGGGCCTCAAAGGAGTCTGTGAAGGAGTTGAGGGTAGAAGTGGAGAAAATGAAGGTTGTTGATCCTCTATCATTAGAGCTACTGTTAGCCTCCAGCAGCTCGGACTGAGCTGGAGCAGGAGCAGGAATTAGAGAGGGAACTAAACAGAAGGAGAGTGATCCCCCGGGCAGATGATGCAGTGATTGAGTTGGAGGACCCGCAGGGAGGTTCCTCTAGTCAGCCTCAAGTCCCAGAGCAGCCTCAGGTCCCAGAGCAGGCATAGGTTACAAGGATCCAGTTACAGGTTCCCGAGCAGTCACAGGACCCAGGGACTCAGGATCATGATCCCAATGCAGACGGAGGACCAATAGGGAGTTTTCTTTACTCTCTACCTTTTTCTTGAGCTTATTTTTGGCTAGTTAGCATTGAGGACAATGCTAGCTTTCATTTGAGAGGGTAGCCCTATTTTGATGATGTTAGACTATAATTATGATACTATTTTCCTTTTTGTTACGCTTTTTTTCTTTTCACTTTTGGTATGTACATAATTTTACCAGTTTATTTCACTTTTCGTATTTTGCAATCTTGGTTTGTATATAAAGTTACTCTCTTATGTATATATCCATCCCCTCTTATGTATATTCGTTTAAATCCCCTATTGTACATATTTAGTTTACCTTCCATATTTTCTTTCATAGCTTCTTACTTCATTTTAGTAGCTTCTTTTTCAGTTCGTAGTTTCTTATTTTGAGTTTTGTGTTTAATAAGCCTTTGGTTTTCTTAATGTCACGGTTCTTTCCAAAGGTGGAGTTTGTGTGAACGGGGTGGCTCTTCCCGATTTGACATGACAACCTTCTTAAGGGTTTGGGTCTGTTTTCTTTTCGTTTTTGGTGTAAATAGTAGCTAGTGAGTAATAGTGTCTCAAGCACAACTTCACTTGGGCCTAGCACATTTGCCTTTGATCTTATGGTCAAAAAAATTGGTATGTATAGGATGGTGACAGTTGTGACCTTGAGACTCTTGTGTTGGCTAATAATTATCAAGTGGTTTTTCGGGACCATTTGCGCTACTCAAATCTTAGCTAAGTTTTGTTGTGGGCCCCTGACTGTCTCTTTAGCAATCATATAGTTTGTGTGGTGAGAATTTGATTTGCAAGTCCAAGTCCCGTGCCATTGAGTCTAGAACTTTCCCTGAATGTTTGTCTAGGCGAAATCTTAAGTATAGTTTGACTTGAAAAGTGATTATAGGCTTTCCTTGAGCTGAATGGTATCTTGAAAACATCCATAGCCTACCAATGATAATATCCCTAGTCAACCCCTTTGAGCCATAGCCCTTTTTCTTTCAAAGACCATGATACAAGCCTTTACCCATTCTAAAAAGACCCACTTTTGGCACTCGATCTTTCTTTAGCACAAAGAAAAAGCATAAGTTTGGGGGAGAGACGAGGAATGCAAAAAGTGGTAAAAGGTACAAAATGAAGAAAAGGAAAGGCAAAAAGAAAAAAGATAGAAAAACAAAAAAGTCAAAAAGAATGAACAATGTAGAAGAAATGAAGGGATTCAATAAAAGTAAAAAGATGAAAGGCGTGGAAAGATTAGAGAGGAAAAAGAGGTTTCGAAATGAACAAGAAAGAGTGACGGTGTGTCTCTCTAATCCCTAAGAAAGAAGTAAATGACTCAAAGAGTCAAGAGAATGTGTGCCAAAATGAAGAAAAGAGCTTAAGAGAAGATGAAACCTACTTAGACCAAATATTTCCTACCCTGAACCAAAAGCCTTCATTGTATCCCCACAAAAGCCCTATATGATCTTGAGTTGAGTGAAGCTTACATTAGTGGTGACTCACATAAGCGGCAAGCTTATGGTACTTAGAGCCGGAATTCTGACCTTTCTTTGAGAGAGATGAGTGTGTTTCTCACAATCCTCGTTCTGAGTGCTACAATCTAAAAGTGAGGTTTTGCTTAAGGAAGATTGAGGAGTATGAGTTTGGGTTCCACAATGACCAAATTAGTAGAAAGAGTTTCCTTGAGTAGTTGAGTCAACTCTTGATGCTTTAGTGTCGTACTAAAACCATGGTGCTTAAAAGTTTGAATGTTGTTAATGATTCATTTGAATTGAGGGAAATTGTTAGTTTCAATTGATGCTAGATGAGGTCACTTTAGGTCAGCTAAATTTTCTTGGTTTTATTCTTAAGGAGGTGGGACTTTGTTTGCTTGACGACAAGCAAAAGCTTAAGTTTGGGGGAGTTAATAACTAGGGATTCTAGTCTATTTTATACTCCTTTTTGCTTGAGTTTTGGATTAAAAATGTATAAAAGTAATCCCGAAAGCTTACATATTGTGCTTGTTTGCACTGTTATGTCAAAAAGTGACAAGGAAGTCAAAAGCAGCTCAAAAAGGAGTGAAACCTGCACAAGTGCCAAGAACAAGTCAAAGCACCGCTACAGCAGTAAATCCACCACGGCTGCAAAGGACCCACCACGACCGTAGTGTAATTATTGCGGTCCGCGGTGGCAAAGTTCAGAGAGGATGCATTTTTTGACCTTCAAGCAACGCGGCCCGCGATTGATTTTCCGCGGTCCGCGGTAGCCTCATCGCGGCCGCAGTCCATTTTTTGCGGTCCGCGGAGAAGGGATTCAGAAAACATGAAGTTTGGAAGTTTCAAGACATAGCTGTCCGCGGTCCTTTTGTTGTAATCCACGGTGAAGCCATCACGTCCGCGGTCCATTTGTTGCGGTCCGCGGTGGCCAAATTCAGAAAATAAGATTTGAAGCCAACAAGCCTCACCGCGGCCGCAATCCATTTTCCGTGGTCCGCGGTACCTTCTTCAGGGGCATTTTTGTCCAAACAATTCGGCCTTGTATAAATACTTTTTTTCAGATTTTTAGGGTATCTTATCTGTAGGTGAGCATGTGAACGGCACGTTTTAGCTATTTTAAGTAATTGTGTAGCTAGTTTAACATTGAATCTTCGAATCTTAGCTTGTAATTATATTTTATGGGTTATTCTTCATCTCAATATCTGATTTCTTCTATTATTATGAGTAGCTAGACCCATTACCTAGGGTTGTGGCTCAACCCTGGTGTGGGTATTTGATGTGTCTCTTATTTTAAGGCTTAAATGTTTATGGGTGGTTGATATTTGGCCTGATTTGTGTTTTTCATGTTGAATTAGTGGTTGAAAACACTAATTTGTGCGTTTTTGACTTGAGCTCTTCTTGAGAAAGAGAGCTTGGGTCTAGGAAAATCAGTCCAACAAGGAATTGGGGCATATTCAAGAGATTGATATCCCCAATTCAAGGGTTAAACCTAGAGATAGTAATACCCGACTTGAGCCTATATTTCTCGTACAATTTTGACACCCAATTGGTCTTGAGAAAGTCAATTAGGGCAAAGTCACTCAAGCTACCGAGAGGTATAGAGTTAGCAGTTTCGTGCATTGGCTATATCGCAATCCCAAACATAACAACTTTGCCTTAGGCTTTAGAACCCGTCAAGTATTCACCTAGGGGAAAGTCACTTCCCTAGTGCCTCTTTACCCATTTAGAAAACCTTACAAACATTTATACTTAGCTTAGTTTCGCACATCATTATTATAAAATTAAAAGTAACAAACAAACAAATATAATTGGAAGTGCAATCAGGAGCACTACGCACTACTAGATTAGATAGAAATCTAACTCCAAACATTGTTGTAGCTCCTTGTGGATTCGATCCCGACCTTGACGGGTAAAATCTGCATCGACCTCTCTCGCAACTCTGTAGTGGTGTAGGATTGGACCCGATTAGAGTTATAAGGTAGAAGGTCCCTCTCAATGAATTTTTTCTCAAGAATCAATTTCCTCTAGGGCCACCACTCTCGGAACTTGTAGTATGCAATCTCACTAACAAATCTCTTTTGCCAAGCCTCCGGGTTTCTAGTTCTTTCCACACCCCCTGTTTGGGGTTCTCCCCCTTGTTCTTCATCAATGGGATCCTCATCGAGTGTTGAAGTTGTAGGTGAAGAAGATGTTGCACTATCACTGCTCTTTGCTGAGCCCTCAGACGACTCACAAGAAACTGGAACTGAAGCTTGAGCAGTAGGAGAGGCCGGAGGTATAGGTACATCTCTCAACCTAAATCTCTCCGGGAAGTCAGGTATATACTTCGGCACTGAATCAGACTTAGATACTTCCCAGGAGGGCAAATACTCACTTCCCTCTGAATGGGAAGCAACTCTATCAGTAGCCTTGATTTGTTTTCTGGTTTCCTCAATTGCTTTCCGAACTTGTGGGGTCAATTTTATCATTCCTCGTCCACTACCCCGGGAGGACTCCCCTCTTCTTTTCTGTTTGTCACCACCTCCTTTTGATTTAACCATTGGTTGTAAGGAGAATTCAGTTGATGTTTGTTAGTATCAATACCAGAAGAAGCAGTGAAGAGTATGATTGGAAATAGGTGGCCGCGGACTGCATAAATTGCATCGCGGCCGCAAAGGTACCACCGCGGACCATGAAACATAGCACCGTGAACCGCATGGGGTGGGATTCAGACTAACCGCCCTCTGATTTAGGTTCATCGCAGTCCGCGAAAAATGATGTGCGGCCGCATTAAAGCACCGCAGACCGCAAAAAATGCCACTGCGGACCGCGGTTATCAAGGCCTAAAAATCTCTCACAAGATAGTTTACCGCGGAAAAACAACCGCAGATCACGACTGTCAAATTTCTAGGCTCAGCACCTAGGGTTTCAAAGTTTCATGCATTTTAGCATTAATCAACAAATTATCAACCCACTAGGTAGTTAATGACCATTTATGACTAACTAAAACCTAATCTAATTAACATTATAGAACCCTAGGTTAAAAATTGAAAGAAAAAGGAAGAAGAAGAAGTAAGAACTATCAAATTAAAAGAAAATAAAAACCAAATTAAAGATTAAGTATAGATTTGAAGTACTAGAAGTGAGATGCAATAAAGATGAAGCTCAGTTCTTGTGTTGTGCAAATTAGTGAATGAGTGAGCAGTGCTCAGTATTGTGTGAGAGTGTAAGGAGCAAAAAGTGTAAAAGGGGGCATGGGGTCCTATTTATAGAAAAAGACCTGGGACCCACACTACTTACCCACCGCGGACCGCGAAAAATCCACCGTGGACCGTGGTTATTAAACCCATAAGGGCACTGGCATGGACTTTATCGCGGATCGCAGAGAATGCACCGCGGCCGCAATAAGGCATTGCGGACCGCAAAAAATGCATTGCTGCCGCGATTGAAACTTCAGAGAACCTCCACTTTTGACCATTTAGAACTGTGGACCGCAATCAAATTTTGCCCCCAGGATAAGGCCATTGCGGCCGCGAAAAATACAATGTGGCAGCGGTCCAAACTTCAGAGAGTGCAATATTTTTCCAATTTGGTCCTGCACGGCATAAAAATATCCCTACACACATCTCACAACCAGTTAGTCCAAAAGCAAATCCTACACTAAGAACAAAATCAAATAAAGACACATGGTTTCCTCCCAAGAAGAGCCTGATTTAAAGTCGCGACATGACGCAGTTTACCATCAAATCACTTTAGATGGATCATCGCTACCACGTGGCTGTTATCAATCTTGCCAAGATAGTGCTTGACTATGTGCCCATTAACTCTAAATATCTCTCCATTTTTGTTTTTCAAGTCAAGTTCACCAAACGGAGTCACAAACGCCACTTCAAAAGGTCCACTCCATTTCGACTTAAGCTTTCCCGGAAACAGACGTAACCGAGAATTGAACAAGAGAACCAAATCACCCACTTTGAACTCCTTGCCACGAGCATACTTGTCATGAAGGTACTTCATCTTGTCCTTATACAAGGACGAACTGGAGTAGGCATGAAATAGGAATTCATCGAGTTCATTAAGCTGCTCCACATGAAGATTTGCTGCAACATCCCATTCAAGATTTAGCTTCCTCAAAGCCCACATGGCCTTGTGCTCTAACTCGACCGGTAGATGGCAAGCTTTTCCAAACACCAACCAGCACGGAGACATACCAATCGGAGTCTTGTAAGCATTCCTATAAGCCCATAGAGAATCATCCAATTTCTTTTACCAATCGGTCCTATTTGCATTAACCGTCTTTGATAATATACTCTTGATTTCCCTGTTTGAGACTTCAACTTGACCACTCGCCTGAGGATGATAAGGTGTAGAAACTTTGTGATTGATACCATACTTTGTAAGCAAAGTGTCAAAAGCTCTATTGCAAAAATAAGACTACCCATCACTTATGATTGCTCCAGGAGTTCCAAACCTAGTAAAAATACTCTTCTTGAGAAATGCAACAACACTCCAGGCCTCATTATTGGGTAAAGTCATGGCCTCAACCCACTTTGAAACATATTCAACTACCACTAGAATGTATGTGTTGCCACATGAACTAACAAATGGGCCCATGAAATCAATACCCCACACATCAAAGATATCAACTTCGAGAATAGTGGTGAGAGGCATCTCATCCTTCTTTGAAATTCCACCCGCTCTTTGACATTCGTCGCATCTATTCACAAGTTCACTTTCATCCTTATACAATGTTGGCTAGTAAAAACCACAACTAAGAACCTTTGAAGCTGTCCTTGCCCCACCATGATGACCACCATAGGGAGAGGAATAACAAGACTCTAGAATACTCAATTGCTCCTCCTTCGGGACACATCTTCGGATCACACTGTCAGTGCATATCTTGAACAAGTAAGGCTCATCCCAATAGTAGTCCAAACTATCCAGTTTAAGCTTCTTCCTTTGGTTAGAAGAGAGCTCACACGGTACAATACTAGTCACAAGAAAGTTAGCAACATCCGCAAACCATGGCATGCTATTTACTAATACGGAGAGGAGCTGCTCATCAGGAAAAGAATCATTAATTTCAAGGCCATCGCAGGGCCTCTCCTCCTCCTCCAAGCAGGACAAGTGGTCCGCCACTTGGTTTTCACACCCTTTCCGGTCCATAATATCCAAATCGAACTCTTGAAGCAATAAGACCCATCTCATCAACCGATCTTTGGAATCCTTTTTCTTCATCAAGTATCGGAGTGCGACATGGTCGGTATGAACTATCACTTTAGCCTTCATGAGATAAGGCCTAAATTTCTCCATTGTGAACACAATAGCCAACAACTCTTTTTCTGTCACCGCGTAATTCAGTTGAGCATCATTCATTGTTTTTCTTGCATAATACACCAAGTGAAACATTTTATTCACTCTTTGACCCAAGACCGCTCCAACCACAACATCACTCGCGTCACACATGAGCTCAAAAGGCAAGCTCCAATTGGGTGCGGTAATAATAGGAGTGGTGGTCAACTTGTACTTGAGGAGTTCAAAAGCTATCATGCATTACTCATTGAACATGAACTTTGCATCTTTCTCTAATAACTTGCACAAGGGATTCACTACCTTAGAAAAATCTTTAATGAATATTCGGTAGAACCCCGCATGCCCAAGAAAACTTATAACCCCCTTGACTGAGGTAGGAGGAGGAAGCTGTGAGATTACTTCAATTTTAGCCTTGTCCACCTCTGCCGTGCTTTAAGATCTTATGGCCGAGAACAATGCCCTCCTTGATCATAAAGTGGCATTTCTCCCAATTAAGCACAATATTGGTTTCTTCACACTGGGCCAACACCCTATCAAGATTCTTCAAACATTCATCAAACGAGTCACCCACAACACTAAAGTTGTCCATGAACACCTCCACAATGTCAGTCAATATGCCCATCATACATTGCTGGAATGTAGCCAGTGCATTACATAACCCAAATGGCATCCTAGAAAAAGCAAAGATACCATACAGTCACGTGAAGGTGGTTTTCTCCTGATCTTCCGGAGTAATCAAAATTTGGTTGTACCCAGAATACCCATCCAAGAAACAGTAGAAGGCACGCCCAGCAAGTCTATCTAGCATTTGATCCAGAAAAGGCAATGGAAAGTGATCCTTGTGGGTCACTTTATTTAACTTGCGATAATCCATGCACACCCTCCATCCGGTAATAGTCCTGGTAGGAATCAACTTATTTTGCACATTGGTAACCACGGTCATACCACCCTTCTTCGGCACACATTCTACCGGCAAAGTCCAAGAACTGTCCGAGATGGGGTACACAACCCATGCATTAAGCCACTTGATCACCTCCTTTTTAACAACCTCTTGCATTGCCTCGTTCAACCTCCTTTGATGTTCCACAGAGGGCTTGGCATAATCTTCAATAATAATCTTATGCATACAAAAGGCGGGGCTTATCCCCCGAATATCAGCTAGAGTCAATCCAATTGCCTTCTTCCATTTTTGGAGAACCGCCAATGTGGCATCTACCTGCATGTTAGTAATAAAAGAGGAAAGAATAACTGGCAAATTTGAACTAGGGCCTAAGAATTCATACATGAGGTGTGGAGGCAACGACTTCGACTCCAACATGGGAGTTTCTTCGATTGAGGGCTTTGTTGGTGGAGTTTTCCTATTCTCAAGATCCAAAGAGAGCTTCCGAGGCTCATAAGAGTAAGAGCCTATTCCATGTAAAGCATTAACACACTCTACCCGACCTCATCCTCATTTACATCAAGATTCAACAATACCTCTTCTAGAGTGTCCTCCAAATTGATCATTGCACTAGTATCATCAACTATCACTACCGTGACAAGATCCATGAAAGAGCACACTTCAGTATTGTTGGGCTGCTTCATTGACTTGCACATATGAAAGACCACTTTTTCATCACCCACCCGGAAAGTGAGTTCCCATACTTCCACATCAACTAAGGCCTTCCCAGTTGCAAGGAAAGGTCTTCCCAATATGATCGGAACCTCATAACTTGGTGGGTCGTCTTGATGGTCTCACAATCCATGAATATTTTCTTTGTCACCAAGTCTTTTATGAACTTGGCGTACCCCGACATTTGTTCTAGAGCCTCCACCAAAGGTACATTAATTGATAAGCACTTTATTATGTCAATAAACTTCTTAAACTGGTTCTTATTTTTCTGCTTCGCAAGCCTTTGAGGATAAGATAGAGGTGGCATTGGCAAATGAGCCTTGGCTTTAGGCACAACCGTTTCCAGCTTATCTATTACGTGTTCCCTAGATAGGTTCACATCATTCTAAATTTCCACCTCGTTATCTTGGATATCAATTCTCACTTCCTCATTCATGTTCTCATCAGTCACATTCTCAACCACCAAAGGGATAGTATCCTCTTGAAACTCAACTTCATCACTCAAAATTTCTTTTGTTTAGAGGAATTCACATCACCGCCTCGTCCACTTCTTGTAGTTACTGCCATTACATGACCGACATTGTTCCCACCCTTCGGGTTGACTACCGTATCACTAGGTAGAGCCCCCTTCGTGTGAGTATTCAAGGATTGTGAGATTTGGCCTAATTGAACCTCCAAGTTTCTTATTGAAGTATTGTGAGATGCCAACTGGCATCAGAGTCAGCATTCTTTTTCATCATCTATTCAAACATCATTTCAATTCTCCCCATTTTATTGTTAGAAGAACTAGTACCTTGGGATGGAAATGGGGGTGGATTGTTCGGTTGTTGATATATCGGGGGCCTTTGAAAGCTTTGCCCTCGATTTCCTTGATTGTCATTGTTCCAACCACCCTAATTGTTGTTTCCACCTCAGTTGTTGTTGTTTTCACTCCAATTACCCTGATTGTTATGGTTATTGTTCTGGTTACCCCAATTTGAATTTTGGTTGTTGTTCCCCTAATTACTATTCCCTTGTTGTTGTGGACTTCTCCAATTGCCTTGGGATCTCCATTGTTGTTGTTGGTTAGAAGAATTGCCCCTTTGGCCCTGATAGTTGTTCACATATTGCACTTATTTATTTTGCTTATCATACCCATCATCTTGGAGCCCACCACTATCTTGGTCATATTGATCCGAACTCCCTTGGTTCTGTTGACCTCTTTGTCTTCTTTTGTTCACTAACATGTTGACACCCTCCATAGCATTTACTTGTCGTGGAGTTTGACCCTGCTGTAATTGTGTTTTTGCTAGCTGGTTCATTGTTGTTGTCAGTTCTGCTATTTCCTACCCATGATCATGGAGCTCTTTGTGCAAGTGAATGAGCGTGGGGTCACCTTGTGGCACATTGCCTCTACTTTGCCAAGCAGAGGACGTGTCAGCCAACTCATCCAATATTGCATTAGCCTCATCATACAGTGTTTCATGAAATTGCCCCAGCAAGTTGGTTCACTATGTACTGATTTGTTATGTTAATGCCTCGGTAGAATGTCTGTTGTATCATTGCCTCAGTCATATCATTATTTGGGCATTCATTTACCATAGTTTGATATCTCTCCCATATCTCATGCAGTGGTTTGTTGGGCTCCTATTTGAAAGCTAAGATTTTATCCCTCAAGGTTGCCATGTGGCCCGGCGAGAAAAACTTTACAATGAATTTATCCGCCAACTCATCCCAAGTAGTGATGGAATGGTTGGGAAGCCTTTCAATTCGGTCCAAAGCTTTCCCTCTAAGTGAAAAAGGGAATAGTCTCAACTGAAGTACATCCTCTGACACATTTGTTTGCTTGCTCCCCTAATAGGTATCCACGAAGCCCTTAAGATGTTTATAAGCATTCTGATGGGGAGCACTTGTGAAATACCCTCGCTGCTCCAACAAAGTCAACATCACATTTGTAATTTGGAAATTGCCCGCCCGGATCCAGGGTGGGAAAAATGCACTAGCATATCCTTGGTTTGGAAGCACCCAAGGAGCCATTCTTGGAGGTGGCGAGGGAGGGTTTGGAACATTACCATTGGCCTGGTGGCCTCTTCTTTGTCCTTGAGGCACTAGAGGTACCTCATCTTCACCATTATCATCAACCTCCTCCCTTGAGATCACATTTCAAAGAGGGTCATTGTTGTTGTTTGCCGCCATTTTGTACCTAAATTGGCAACACACACAAATTAGTATCATAGAAGGAAAGAAAAATAACACACAAAACTATTCAGATAGATAGCCAAAACTACTTAGATCCCGGGCAACGGTCCAAAAAAGTGATCAAGTCCAACCTTACACCACTATAGAGTGGTGAGAGCGGTCGATCCAGCTTTTACCCGAGAAGGTCTGGATCGAATTCACTAGGAGCTACAACAATGTTTGGAGTTGGATTTATATCTAATCTAGCAGTGCGAAGTGCTCTTGATTACACTTCCAATCATATTTATTTATTTGTTACTTCTAATTTTATACTAATGATGTGCGAAATTAAGCTAAGTATAAATATTTGTAAGGTTTTCTAAATGGGTAAAGAGGAACTAGGGAAGTGACTTTTCCCTAGGTGAATACTTGACGGTTTCTAAAGCCTAAGGCAAAGTTGTTATGTTTGGGATCACGATATAGCCAATGCATGAAACTACTCACTCTATACCTCTCGGTAGCTTGAGTGACTTTGCCCTAATTGACTTTCTCAAGACCAATTGGGTGTCAAAATTGTGCAAGCAATATAGGCTCAAGTCGGGTATTACTATCTCTAGGTTTAATCCTTTAATTAGGGCTATCAATCTCTTGAATACGCTCCAAGTCCTTGTTAGACTGATTTTCATAGACTCAACTTCTCTTTCTCAAGAAGAGGTTAAGTCAAAAAAGCACAAATTAGTGTTTGCAACCACTAATTCAATATGGAAAATACAAATCAGGCCAAATATCAACCACCCATAAATATCTAAGCCTTAAAACAAGAGACTCATCAAATAGCCACACTAGGGTTCAGCCACAACCCTAGCTAATGGGTCTAGCTACTCATAATAATGGAAGAAATCAGATATTGAGATCAAGAATAACCCATAAAATATAATTACAAGCTAAGATTCAAAGATTCAATGTTAAACTATCTACACAATTACTCAAAATAGCTAAAAAGTGGCGTTCACGTGCTCAGCTACAGAAAAGATACCCTAAAAATCTGAAAAAGAAGTATTTATACAAGGCCGAATTTTCTGGACAAAAATGCCCCAAAAGGAGGTACCGGGGACCACGGAAAATGGACTGCGGCGAGGCTTGTTGGCTTCAAATTTTGTTCTCTGAATCTGGCCAACGGGGACTACAACAAATGGACCGCGGCCCCGATGGCTTCACCACGGACCGCAACAAAAGGACCGCGGACCGCGGTGTCTTGAAACTTCCAAACTTCATGTTCTCTGAATCCCTTCTCCGCGGACCGCAATAAATGGACTGCGACCGCGATGAGGCTACTGCGGACCACGGAAAATCAACCACGAACCGCGTTGCTTGAAGGTCCAGAAATGCATCCTCTCTGAACTTTGCCACCGCAGACCGCAATAAAAGCATTGTGGTCGCGTGGGTCCTTTGCAGCCGCGACAGATTTATTATTGTAGCGGTGCTTTGACTTGTTCTTGGCACTTGTGTAGGTTTCACTCCTTTTTGAGCTGGTTTTGACTTTCTTGTAATTTTTTGACCAAACACTGCAAACAAACACAACATGTAAGCTTTTGGGATTACTTGTATACATTTTTAATCCAAAACTCAAGCAAAAAGGAGTACTTACCTGAAATACCGGGGTTTCATACCCTCAGGTCCATATTTACAATGGTTACTTACCTCATACCAGATGAAATACTACTCTGCGATGACCTTGCCTTTCGACTCGGCATCAACTCGCGTCGAATCTATCCAAAATCAGAATCATAACATCAATATATGGGGAATGAAGCCCATGCGAAAATAAATAAATTATATTAAAAATCCTGAAATTGGTCCAACCCGACCCCTGGGCCCACATCTTGAAATCCAATAAAAATCACATCAATAGAATCCTTATCCTCCCACGAGTCTATTCATACCAAAAGCATCAAAATCGGACCTCAAATGGCCCCTCAAATCCTCACTCAAAGCTCTCCAATATTAAGCCCTAATCCCTCAATTTTCTTCCTTAATTTCCAATAAACCTCGACTTCCCCTTGAAAATTAATGCCCTAGCTCACTTCCCGTCTTAAAAATGGAGAACATAACAAAAATTCGCGAAAGAAACCTTATGTACTTTCTGACCCAGGGATTTCGCACATGCGGTCCTCTTTTCTGCTTCTGCGCTACCACTTCTGCGGTCAAACTACCGCTTCTGTGGTTTTCACTTAAATTCCTGGAATCATACATGTGCCTTACCTTCCGCACCTGCCGTCTCGCAGGTGCACTCAAGATTTCGCACCTGTGACTTCTGGTTCTCTAGCCCCTGGCCGCTTTTATAGCTTCCCCAACACTTCTGCGATCATGCACCTGCGGTCCCCAATCCGCAGGTGCGGTTATGACAGGGGCAGCAACTTCAGTTGCTCATTTCCAATTCCAAACTTTCCAAAAATCTTCCGAATTCATCCCGAGGCCCCTGAGACCTCAAAAAAAGTACGAACAAGTCATATACTACTATTCAAACTCATATCAATCTTCGAAACACTTAAAACAACATCAAATCATCAAAACACCCTCGATTCAAGCCTAAGGTTTTCAAAACTTCCAAATTCCTCTTTTGATCAAAAAGTCTATCAAACTTGTCCGAATGACCTGAAATTTCGCATACACATCACAAATGGCACAACAGACCTACTCCAATTTTCAGAATTTCATTCCGACCCCTATATCAAAATTTCCACTACCAACCGGAAAGCACCACAATTCCAATTTCGCCAATTCAAGCCTAAATCTTCTCCGGACCTCCAAAACATATTCCGATCATGCTCCTTAGTCCCAAATCACCTAACAAAGCTATATGAATCATAAAAACCAAATTCCAAAGTCATTTACTCATATGTCAACTTCTAGCTGACTTTTTCCAACAAAAGGCGAACTTAAGAGACTAAGTGTCTCATAACACTTCAAAACTACTCCAAACCCGAACCAACCAACATGATACAATAAAATGAAGCTGAACAACACATAAAGAAGCAAAAATGGTGGAAATGGAGCGGTAACTCATGAAACGACCGGCCGGGTCGTTACATCAAAATACGAGCTTAAATTGCAAATCGCTACGCTCCTCGAGGTACGAGCCTAAACTGCAAGTCAGGATGCTCCTTGATGCATGAGCCTAAACTACATGTTGCTACACTCCTGGCCCGTATGAGTCTAAACTGTGTATGGCCCCCACAAAACAAAGTCCGCTAGGTTGAAAACTTTGAAACAGGCGGCCTAGGAATAAGTTAGGACATAAAAAAAATTTCATCACCCATTCTGAACTACGGTATGACTTGATCCTCTTCACCGAGGTACACAGGTAGCTTAGAGTTTCATTCTATGTTCAGTCGCATAAGTTCAAACGATACATATTACCCCAATTGTTGTTCGAATGAAGTATGAAGGAATGTAAGATCAAGCTGAAATGCCATCCTCCTATTGAACTTTGATCTCATTTGATTTAAAGTGGAAACCCTCCATGATAAATTGATATCTTCAATGGGCCGATTGTAGGTGGATGTCAAGTATTTGCATTGAAGTTCAGGGATTCTCTATGTCTTCAGGTTTGCCAAACCTTCAAGTTTGTTGGCATCCAAGTCCGCCCACAGCCTTAAAAAAAGGGAAGAGAAGAGAGGCGTCAAAAGGAAACACAAGTATAAGGAAAAGATTGCTTGGTACAACGTTTCAAATTCAATGAGACTTGAACCCAAAATATTTGTGAGAATAGAGCTCTTAAATTTAGATTGATGTTAAGTAAGACATCTTTCGATCTCAAGGATTCCATACCAAGATACAAAGGTTTTCGTGAAGCCGCGCAATCTGAAATCGTCAGCGTGTCAGAATTTTATGTTGACTTTGGAATATTATCTGAAACTATCCTTAAGGTATTAAATTTTGCATTTTGGATATGATTTAAATTTCTAAGTTTAATTTCCAAAAAATCAAATGATTCATAATTTCGACTTTTCTACACCAAGATACGAATTTTTTGGTGAGACTATGCAAATCTGGAATTGATAAAGTGGTGCAATATAAAGTTGATTTCAAAATATATCTAGGATGGTTCTGAAGTTGTTTGATTGAGAATTTTAGATATGTTCTAGATCTTGAAGTCTAGTTTTCAAGAAATCAAATGGTTCGTAATTTCGACATTCCTACCCCAAGATATGAATTTTTTGGTAAGACTGCGTAAAACTGGAATTGATAGCGTGGTGCATGTCGCGCCCTCTTTTTCTCGCGAAAATGGGTTTATGACATTTGGGAGGAGAACTCGTTCCCTTTTGGGAATTGTTTTTTTTATTTGAAGAGTTTCCACCTAATGATTAAGTGCATTAGGACACTAGGAACAATTTGTTTAGAAAAATCAGAGTTTGGGTAAGGGCTAGAAATTATCTCGAGGGGAAGATGTTAGGCACCCCTCAAGATCCACAAGTGTGGTTCCCGGCTATGCTACAATTGTGACTTAAGTACAAACAATAAATAAGCAATTAAGGGTTTCAAATATGAGGGGTTGTCACATTGTGATTGCAAATAAGTTAAAGTTTGAAGAAACAAGGAAGTTGAAATTTGAGAAAAAAGAGTTTGAAATTTTGAAAGTAATAAAATAAACAAGTAAAGGGAAGGGGAGTCCTAGGTTTATAAATAATATGGATCACATCAATGCAATACCCGGTAATCACTCCTCAGAAGAGGGGCTACACGTGGTATTAGCACACCGGTCATTATATCCATATCTACCCTTTCCCACCCCGTTGAGGTATTTAAACGCGGAATGGTTTCGTTACTTATTGCATGCTAGCACCCTCCCCAATCCTATCAGTCCTGAAGGCATTTGGGACTATTATTCCTAAAGGGAAGGGAGATTTGGGCTTTGTACGGTTTAAAAGGATAAAATTCTAAAGCGACAAACAAAAACACATAAGGCAGATATGGGAAACACATAACAATTTAAGAGGCTCAGACGGGCCTCCCCACTTAAAGACAGATTGTTTAGCATGTCTTGCAGATACTGGTTATGGTCTAAATTAAACTTAAACGTTAAGGAGGAAGACTGGTCTATTACACATTTCAGATAAAAAACCAGAATCAGACCTGCCTATTGGTTGGAATTAACAGAGTCTGATTCAATTAGCTAATTTTACCCTATAGCTTGCCTAAGTAAAACCTACAGGCATGACATCTAATAATGCAGAAGTGTACTGATTTTTACAAGAAGAAGGCCTATTGATTATAGAAAACATAAGTTCTGCAGACATTAAGTAACGTTACTATTGATTTTAGACTTGTAAATGATTCCGATCAGTTGGTTACTCTTGTAGACATGCTTTCTAAGCATTATTGAGTTTAACCTTTACGAAAATGCAGAAATCCTATAGGCATGGTGTTTAAAACACTGATTTTTATTATTTAAGCCTATAAATGTGTTTGCCTAGTGATAGATGCATATGCAGAATTCAGGAAACTTCTATAGACATGTTCTTTATATGATAGGCAGAAACGCAGAAACCTATAGACATGGTATCTATGTATGAAATGCAGAGGCTATAGACATGGTATCTATGTATGAAATGCAGAGGCTATAGACATGGTATCTACGTATGAAATGTAGAACCTATAGACAGGATTTCTGTATGAAATGTAGAACCTGTAGGCATGGTTTCTATATGAAAACGCAGAAGTGCATGACTTGTAAACATGATTTCTATATGAAAAATGCAGAAGTAAAAACAGGACATGATTGCAGCAGTAAATACCTATGAACATGATATCTACCCTTATGCATACATGAGTGACCCTCCCCTTTCACTAAGACCCCATAAGTTATTACAAATTATTACAACCCAAAATGAATAAAGAAAAGTAAAATAAAATTACATCAGAAATCTAAAAATCCCAACCAAGGAGAGCCTGATTCAAACTTCTGTCTGAAGCATGAAGTAAACCAACTCCAAAGATAAAATTCCAAATCCTTTCTCCTATTCGGGATGTGTCAGAGTTCCCTAAAAGTCTTAAGTGGACTCCGGGCAGTGCTTACACCCAAATATATTGCAGAATTAGATTATAGTGCAGTGTGGAAGGGCAGCCCTCAAATGTCCAAGTTCAGAGGGAGCTCAAGGTCCCAAAACAAGGCTCATAGGAGGGGGCATAACTTAGAATCTAAGAGAGAGTGAAAGTGCATGGAGGGGATTTTGGGGAAATCCAAGACAGGCTGGTGGTCACACCCAGCAATTGGAAGTGCTGGCACACCCCAACCAGCCTGTTAGCCACATTGTTTGGGAGTTAGGATTCATTAAAGGATCAAGTCCAGACATGAGCAACAATTTGGATGTTGTCATGCTTTGAACTTTAACTCAAACACATAGAAGGGAATAAGGGTATGAGAATTCACATAGCAACAGATGCAAAGAGACAACATATTCAATACAGAACATAAACAGCAAAGTAGATAAGATCGTTGAAATTGTAAAGCAAACACATAGGGATGAAGCTGAAAGTTAAATTAGAACATACCAGTTTCAGGGAAATAAGAAGAGAAGAGCAGTAGTAAAGCCAAATTGCAAACACACAGCCAGAAGATTTCAGAAGAGAGTAGAGTGTTGAATTGAGAATGTAGGAGTATTGAAATTGAAAGTGTTCAATAAGTGTTGTCAGAGTATTGAACTCAAGGTCTTAAAGAGTATTGAATTGGAAGTGTATAAGAGTGAAGAAAGGTCGTGCCCTTTATAGTGCATAAAGCAAATAAGAAAAGGTAAGAAAATAGTTTCGAAATCAATCACATAAGGTCTCCCTTCAATTAAGGGATTCTGATTTCAAACGGGCAAGATAATTAAGGAAAGAGTTTGATCAAAATCTTTTTGAAAGTAGCCCAAGAAGGTTAAATACACAGAAGTTATTTAAGGCAAAAGTCCAGTGTTACATGGTTTGGGCAAATAAGGAAAGGCGATCACTCAACAGCCAGTGAAATCAAAATTGCAGGCTTTGTTCGAATGAACCAAGTCAGGAAAAATGAGGAAAGGGTTTTATTTATGGAAAATCAGTAACAATCAATCAAACCTTATTAAGAAGAATTCTGAATCAATCACAAGTTGACAAAACCTTTTGAAGGCAAAGTTCCTCATATATAAAGCATACAGACATATCGAACAAGAAAGAACTATAATGCGAAAAAGCCTATTATAGAAGAGTTCCGGGTCATAACAGAGAGGCTCAAATCCAGTACATAGACTCAGAATGAGTTTGAAAGTGTCCAGGGTCCCAAATAGAACCCTAGTCCAAAACACAAGATCAAACTCGCCAAAAAACCCTCAAATCCCAGGGTTTTCAACTCGAGTCAGATACAGAGAAGAGAAGACAAATAACTGAAACATGCTCAGAGGTCTCTTTCAGGGATTCATGTGAAAACAAACAAATAAAATAGCAGGTTCAAGGCAAATAGAATGAAGAACTGATTTGAAGCATAAAGAACACGTTTTAAGAAAGCTTGGAACTTAAACAAGTTTCAGAAGAGAAACGAGATAGTATAGCACTTAAGAGAACAGTAGAGGAAACATGTTTAACAAAGAACTCAAACAAAATCCAGAAGAAGGCAACTAAAAACCTAAAAGCTTAGTAGAAAATACAGTAGGAACATAGGGGTAAACGAACACATAAGATAAACATGTGAAAGCATGATATAGAAACCAGAAGAAGAAAGAATGGAGCACAATAGAAGGACATGCAAAATAAGGCAAACATAAGAACACAGGAGAAGGACATGCGAGGTAGAAAAGAAAACATAAAAACATAGCATAGACAGATTCACACAAAGAGAAGAAGAAGAGGAGTCAGAAAACATTTTAAAACCTTTTCAGAGACCCTAAATCGAAGAGAAGTAATTTTTGAAAGAAAATTAGGGAAAATGTTTAAGAGCTCAAGTAGAGCACAGACATAGCATAGATATAAGAAAACAACCATGGAAAAATCTCGAATAGCTTAGGGTTTCAAAGAAACCCTGGAAATGAGAAAGGCTTGGAAGAAGGTCCGATCTTGAGTCGGAGAGGTCAGAAATAGGCTTCAGATGCTTGAATACGCCGGAGCCAGGCCGGAGAGGCCATAGAACCTTGGATCTGTAGAGATCTGAAAAGACACCATCGAGGTCGGACCTCGAAACTTCGAACACCCAGGGTTTAATGGTGGAGGAGGGTGAGTATAGGCCATCCCTGGCCTGAGAAGCCATAGGTTCTGATGAGATTGCGGTTGAAGGGGGGTGAGAGAGGCTAGGGTTTCAGCAACTTTCAAGAGAGTTTGAGAGAGGGAGAGTATTCAAGGGCGGCTAAGAGATGAAAATGTGGGGATTACGGTAGGGTTAGTGAATTAAAAAAGGTAAGGGGTAATCGTGGTCGTTGATCTAAATAGTCAACGGCCTGGATTGAAAGAAAGGGTCAGGCAAGTTAATTGGTTGGGTCGGGGTCGGGTAAGATTAGAATTGGGCCAGTCCAATTGGGTTTCAAAATTGGGTCAATTAGGGGGGGTCAATTTGGCTATGATCAAAATAAAAATGGGCCAGATTTTAAATAGCCAGATTTTTCCTTTTTATTTTATAAAAAAATAGTAAAATGATTTTGAAAGTAAATTAAGAGTACTGGATCAGTTAATAATATATAAATATTGATTTAAAAATGTTGGAACCAATTTTATAATTATAAAAATGATATTAAATCTTAAAGTAGGCTAGAATTGAATTTATATGCAATTTAGCTTTAAAAATACCAAATAAATTTGTAAAAATATATAAAAATTACCTTAAATATATTTTGGTATAAATATGGGGAAAAAATTATCCACCAAAATGATAATTTTGGGAATAATTATTGGTTTTTTATACTGCTGAAATGAGGAATAAATTGATTTTGAAAATCTTTAAAATTGGGAAAGAATACTAAAACACTTGGGCATGCTTATATATGCGTATATATGTTATTTTGAAAGTATTTTGTATATATAAAAAATATACAGGGAAAAATTGGGTATCAACAGCTGCCCCTCTTTACCCGAGAAGGATGAAAGAGTTGTCAGGTAAAGATATGATGGTCAATTTTAACCGAACGAGATGGTTTGAAGAATTTGACCATGCTCTGGTTCCTGAACTGCCTACATATCCCTAGTCTTACAGGAATCAGGTCATATGTAGTTCAGGATCCATCGGTGGAATATGTTGACGGAGGTTTTACAAGAACGGACGCGGTATTCAGGTCAGGAAGGATAGTTAAGGTCTAATTCGGGCTGCGAGAACTAGAGCGGGATCGCTCCTGCTGAGACGGTCGTTGATAACTAGTTTACCTACGAATGAACAATACAAATGTATATGGTGCAAGATTTAAATGCGATGCAAGTTCCCATTGGACCATGAATGCTGTGTTTGGACGGTTAAGATGACGTCCTCAGATGATGAAGCGTATAATAAAGGATTCACAGGCCATGAAATGATGCTCTCGGGCTATGAAGATGATGTTTCCGAGCTTTGATGCCTTTGAAAAATGATATGCAAAAGATAAAATGGGGTCCTCAGGCCATGGCATGGCGTTCTCGGGCTATGAAAATGGTGCCTCCGAACAATGATGCCTTCGGACAATTTGGCGATCTTTCAGCCCAAGAGATGCAGAAGGAGGCGATCTTTCAGCCAATACAAAAAATGTAAATACGGTGGCGGTATTTTAGCCGATGCAAGATGTAAATAGAAAGTGGAGATATTTCAGCCCTGCAAGAAAAAATAAAAGTGGTGATATTTTAGTCGTGCAAGATGTAGATGAAGGTGGCATTCTTTTAGCCATGCGAGACATAAATAAAGTGGCGATATTTTAGCCATGCAGGTGGAGACAGGGCTTAGTCTTGAAAGGCAGAATGGTAGCCTTATGCGATGCAGCGAAATGCAGATGGAGGTAGAGCTTAACCTCGGAAGGTAGAATGGTAGCCTTATGCAATGCGGAGAATGTAGATGGAGACAGAGCTTAGTCTCGGAAGGCAGAATGGTAGCCTTATGTAATGCAGCAAAATGCAGATGAAGGTAGAGCTTAACCTCGGAACAGAATGGTAGCCTTATGCAATGCGGCGAAATGCAGATGGAGGTAGAGCTTAACCTCGAAAGGCAGAATGGTAGCCTTATGCAATGCAAAAAATGCAGATGGAGACAGAGCTTAGTCTCGGAAGGCAGAATGGTAGCCTTATGCAATGCAAAGAATGCAGATGGAGACAGAGCTTAGTCTCGGAAAGCAGAATGGTAGCCTTATGCAATGAAAAGAATGAAGATGGAGGTAGAGCTTAACCTCGGAAGGCAGAATGGTAGCCTTATGCAATGCAAAGAATGCAGATGGAGACAGAGCTTAATCTCGGAAGGCAAAATGGTAGCTTATGCAATGCAAAGAATGCAGACGGAGACAACGCTTAGTCTCGGAAGGCAGAATGGTAGCCTTATGTAAGAAATAAAAGGCAGGTGGCAGTAGAGTTTTCTTAGCTAATATCTGATTTCGATATTGTGGCTGCTAGGGATATTGTGTGCGTATAGTAACTGTGAGTAGGTGATGGTTCTGAGAGTTTTATTCTTGATCAGTATAAGTGTATAGTATATTCGATGATTTTCCAACTCAGGTGCCTGCATCCAAAGAAAAATCATGAGTTTTCTAAAGGGGAAAGGTTAGTTCATATCCCCGTTGACTTTGCTTGACCTGCTCAGTTCTGTTTCGGTGATACTATGTGTATCATTGGGGTAGTGTTGCTATACAAAGCAATTTTGGTAACAAATATGCATGATTTAGTAAAAGCATAATATAAGTGCATAATTAAGAATATTTTTCTTTAGATGAACCGATGACTACGATGTGGTTCAAAACATTGCAACTTCTATTGCTCCGGAATTTTGAGGGTCCTCCTCAAAATTCTGCCCCAGTTTACTGGGTTGCTGCTCCTGACGGCTGTTAATGATAAATGGCTGGAATCGACTTCGGAATTTTGAGGGTCCTCCTCAAAATTCTGACCCAGTTTCCAATAGCGGGGAAAATGGAAATTTTATTGAATTTTGACTGAACCCATAGGGCTGCCTACGTATCCCCTCTTAAATGGGAATCAGGTCGGGCGTAGTTCAAATTACATCATAAAAGAAAGCATAAAGGTTACACATTGTATCACTTGACTGCGTCTGAATTGATCGGCTTTGGCCAAACTTCTCCGTCCCTTTCTGCAAGTATGAGGGTTCCTCCTGTCAGAACCCGGTGAACCGTGTACGGACCCTGCCAGTTGGGAGAGAATTTCCCTTTGGCTTCTTCTTGATGCGGAAAAATTTTCTTTAACACTAGTTGCCCTGATGCGAATTGTCTCGGCTTGACTCTTTTGTTGAAGGCTCTGGACATTCTGTTCTGATAGAGCTGACCATGGAAAACTGCATTCATTCTCTTTCCGTTTATAAGAGCTAGTTGCTCGTAACGAATCTTCACCCATTCTGCATTGTCGAGCTCTGCTTCCTGTATAATCCTTAAGGAAAGAATTTCTACCTCAGCGGGTATGACTGCTTCTGTACCACATACCAACATGTAGGGAGTTTGCCCAGTTGATGTGCGAACTGTGGTGCGGTATCCCAATAAAGAAAATGAGAGCTTCTCGTGCCACTGCTTATGCTTCTCTATCATTTTCCTTAGTATCTTCTTGATATTCTTGTTGGCAGCTTCTACGGCTCCGTTCATCTGAGGTTTGTAAGTTGTAGAATTCTTGTGTTTGATCTTGAAGGTTTCACCCATGGCATTCATCAAGTCACTATTGAGATTGAACCATTATCAGTAATGATTGATTCTGGGATTCCGAATCGACAAATGATGCGGTCACGGACAAAGTCTGCCACAACTTTCTTAGTCACTGCTTTGTATGATGCTGCTTCAACCCATTTGGTGAAATAATCAATTTCCACTAGAATGAACCTGTGCCCGTTTGATGAGGTGGGCTCGATAGGTCCAATGACATCCATTCCCCAAGCGGCGAACGGCCACGACGAGCTTGTTGCATTAAGATTATTTGGGGGCACATTTATCATGTCTGCTTGTATCTGACAGTGATGACACTTTTGGACATACTGGACACAGTCCGTTTCCATAGTCATCCAAAAATAACCAGCCCGGAGTATCTTCTTGACAAAACCGTTCATATGTGGACCGCAGGTCCCAGTATGGATTTCCTCTAGTAACCTGGATGCTTCCATTGCGTCGACACACCTTAATAATCCCAAATCAGGAGTCCTTCTATACAGGACTCCTCCGCTGTGGAAGAAATTGTTAGATAACCTCTGAAGTGTGCGCTTCTGAGTGGTATTGGCAAGCTCTGGGTATTCTCCATTTGCCAGGTATTCTTTGATATCATGAAACCAAAGCTTTCCGTCCGCTTCTTCCTCGACATGAGCACAGTAGGCTGACTGATCATGAATCTTCACCGGAATAGGATCAATGAAGTTCTTATCTGGATGTTGTATCATAGAGGACAGGGTAGCCAATGGATCGACAAACTCAGTCTAGACTCTGGGAACATGCTGGAATTCTGTCTTTGTGAATCTCTTTCTCAACTCCTATAGATGATACAGATAAGGGAGTATCTTGGAGTTCTTGGTTGCCCATTCTTCTCGGACCTGATGTATAAGCAAGTCTGAATCCCCGATTACTAGCAACTCTTGGATGTTCATGTCAATGGCCATCTTGAGTCCCAAGATGCAGGCTTCATACTCGGCCATATTGTTGGTGCACGGGAACCTGAGTTTGGCGAACACTGGATAATGCTGACCGGTTTCTGATACTAGAACTGCTCCTATGCCAACTCCTTTGAAATTTGTTGCTCCATCGAAAAACATTCTCCAACCATCATAGGATTATGCAATGTCTTCTCCTATGAAGGATACCTCCTCGTCAGGAAAACATGTCTTTAAGGATTCGTATTCTCCGTCCACGCGATTCTCGACAAGATGATCTGCCAAAGCTTATCCCTTGATCATTTTCTGAGTTACGTAGACAATGTCGAATTCACTCAGCATGATTTGCCACTTGGCTAGCTTGCTAGTGGGCATGGGCTTCTTAAAGATGTACTTTAACGGATCCATCCTTGATATGAGATACGTAGTATAGGCACAGAAATAGTGCCTTAACTTCTGAGCTACCCAAGTCAGAGCACAACAGGTGCATTCTAACAGAGAATACAGGGCCTCGTATGGGGTGAGCTTCTTGCTGAGATAATAGATGGCCTGCTCCTTCCTTCCCATTTCATCATGTTGTCCCAGAACACAACCAAATGCTCCATCCAATACTGCAAGGTAGAGAAATAGAGGTCTGTCGGGCTCGAGCGGGACCAAGACTGGCAGTGTGGATAGGTACTCCTTAATTCTATTGAAGGCTTTTTGATAGTCATCAGTCCATTTGGCAGCGGCGTCCTTCTTCAACATCTTAAAGATTGGTTCACAGATGATAGTAGATTGAGCTATGAATCGGTTGATGTAGTTAAGTCTTCCCAAAAAACTCATTACGTCCTTCTTGTTCTTTGGCGGTAGCAACTCTTGAATGGCTTTGACCTTTGACGGATCCAGTTCTATTCTTTGGTGACTCACATTGAACCCAAGTTTTCCGGCAGGAACCCCGAAGGAACATTTTGTGGGATTCAGCTTCAAATTGTACCTTCTTAGTCTATTGAAGAACTTCCTCAAATCTTCGATGTGATCAGTGGCTTTCTTGGACTTGATGATGATGTCATCTACATATACTTCGATTTCCTTGTGTATCATATCATGGAAAATGGTAGTCATGGCCCTCATGTAGGTGGCCCCAGCATTCTTTAATCCAAACGGCATCATCTTATAACAATACATTCCCCACATCGTAATGAAGGCCGTTTTCTTAGCATCTTCTTCATCCATCCAGATCTGATGATACCTAGCAAAACAATCAACAAACGACTGCAGCTCGTGCTTGGCGCAGTTGTCAATTAGAATGTGTATGTTTGGCAATGGGAATTCATCTATAAGACTGGCCCGGTTGAGATCCCGGTAGTCAACACAGACTCTGACCTTCCCGTCCTTCTTTGGTACTTGCACGATGTTGGCTAACCATGTTGGATACTCTACTACTCTGAGAACCTTATCTTTGACTTGCTTGGCGACTTATTCCTTGATTTTCAAACTCATGTCAGGCTTGAACTTCCTGAGCTTCTGCTTTACCGGTGGGCATGTCGGATCAGTTGGCAGCTTGTGCACCATAATAGATGTACTCAAACCAGTCATGTCTTCATACGACCAGGTGAATATGTCCTCATATTACTTCAAAAATTCTGTGTGTTTTTTCTTTTCTGCTGGTGACAAATGAACGCTGATCCGAGTATCTTTGACATTTTTTGCATCTCCTAGGTTAACAATCTCGGTCTCGTCCAGGTTGGACTTAGGTCTATTCTCAAAATCCTCAACCTTTTTAACAACCTCTTTTGGTATATCATCTTCCTCTGAGTCCGTTTGTCACGTTGTCTCGTTACATGTCACAGTCGTTGGTTCATCAAGATAAGTAATAGTAATACTGTAAATAAAGTAAATGAGAGAAAGTAATAAGAGTAAGATTCATAAGAAAAATCAAAATGCTTTGAAAAATTCCATAACTGTTTTGAACATTGAAGATCTTATTACGAAATTAAAAGGCAAAAGGGAAGTCAAAATGAAAAAAATAGTGCATGATACTTGTTCAGCCTTGCTACCCCGAGGCTTTCCGGACTCTGGTGGTTCTGATGGACCAATTGTTGAGGCGTGCTCCTCGGCTCACGGCTTGTATGGAAGGGCCTTCCTCCCCCTCCTCCTAGAAAATTACACAGCAATCCATGTCGTCCTCTTCCAAAAACAAATCCATCATCGCTGCCAGTGCTTCCTCTTCTTTTGACCCATATATAACATCAGTTGGCTGAAATATTTGCTCTAAGCGAGGTATCAGGTGCTCTAGTGGATAATAAGGCCCACTCCATGACGGCGACCATTCATTGAACTCTTTCCAGGTGTACTCGTATCCCAGACCGAAGGTGGTACCATGTTTCTTCAGCTTGACAGGCTTAGCGATCCCTTATAGGTTCTTGCCAAGTCCCTTGCCTGGCTCATATCCGCACCAGTTCAATATGTTTTCGATTTTGTTGTCCCACCATTTATCTTTGTCAACGGCGTTGACTCACTCGATGTGGTGATAGGTTTCTCCGCCTATCTTCCTTTTTCCTCCGATCACTGGGATGGTCTGGCGACTGTATATGGGATTGCTACCGTCGCCGTGGATGATCACCTCTTGGTGATTCCACTCAAATTTCACTGTCTGATGTAGGGTTGATGCTACAGCTCCAGCGGCATGAATCCATGGTCGTCCCAAGAGCAAGTTGTAAGATGCCGGCGCGTCTATTACTTGAAAGTCGACATCAAACCAAGTAGGCCCCATCTGTAAACACAGGTTGATTTCCCCAATAGTGGACCTTTGGGAACCGTCGAATGCTTCGACGTTAATGGCCCCGTCTTTGATCTCATGCAGCCCTTTTCCTAATGTTCTGAGTTTTACCAGCGGACAAATGTTGAGGCTGGACCTCCATCGATCAGGACCCTGGTGATAAAATAATCCTCGCATTGCACGGTGATGTGTAATGCCTTGTTGTGGCTCAGCTCTTCTGGTGGCAACTCATCTTCATGAAAAGTGATTTTGTGATTCTCCAATACTTGTACCACCATATTTGCCATTTCTCCTCCGGTGATGTTGCTTGGTACATACGCCTCACTCAGCACCTTCAATAAGGCATTCTTATGTGCTTCAGAGCTTTGTAGCAGAGCTAAAATAGAGATCTGGGCTGACGTTTTGTTCAACTGATCAATGACTGAATACTCTTTGGCCTGTATCTTCCTCCAGAGGTCGTCGGGCCTAGCTTCAGTGATGGTTGGCTGTCCAGATGCCTGCTTACTCGACTCAGCCAAGTGTTCTGGAGTATAAACCCTGCCGGTCCTTATCATACCCTGTGCCACAACTGCTTCTCCGAACTTGGTTTACCCTTTCCTTCTTGCCTCGGCTATGTAATCCCACAGTATGGCTTTTGTGTGGAATGGTGTTATGGTTGTCATTGCTACCGAAATGGGCACCCTTGCTTTAGAAGGTAATATAACAACCTCAAATGGTACAGGTGCCTTTGGGGACCCAAACTCGACCTCAATTGGTATTGGCGTCTTTGCAGGGGGTGGTGCTTCAAACTCAAGTGGTACAGACATATTCACCTCGGCGTCCCCAGAAGGCTGAATCTGGACCACAATCGGGTTAAGGGTGATTGTTGATTTCTTTGGCTAGTCACCTTCTACGATTAATCCGATCGATCCTTTGAGGTCCCAATCATCCTCTATCTCAATCATGTGAATGCCTCCACCCTTATGGTCTGGTAGAGGGTTGCTGCGGACGTTCGGGGTAGGCTCTTTTTCCACGATGATTTTGTTGTCAATCAAAGCTTGAATCTTATCCTTCAGTCACTTCTTACTTTATAACTCACTTTACCACTTGAGTCAATGCTCCAAATGGTTCCATTTATCTCATATACTTTCACAATTCGTATTACCACTCGAGCCAATGCTTCTCAAAGTTCAAAGATCACAATTTCTTTCACATGCTTTTTACAACATATAGAAATCATCATTAAGGCATGAAAGATACAATAAGATCAGAATATCCGCAATATAAAGACTCACGGTCATGCTAGACACCAACATATAGATACTCGTCACCATGCCTATACGTCGTACTCGACAATTAGTGTAAGCACGTGATTTTTGCTCCACGAACAATCACTCCAAAAGAAATCAAAAATAATAAATGGCATCGCGGTACAATTTTCACGTGACATGTGCTGGTAGTCGTTTGTGTTTCTGTCCATTTTTTCATTGAATCTTAACAAACAAAATACAAAATATGTATGTCATGGTAATTAAACCATAATTCGGTCATTAAAAGAAAATTCACAAAATATGCATCTTTTATTCTAGGATGTGATTTAACCTATTTAAATATTTTAATATGTGTGTGATAAATGTGTTAAGTGTTAATTAATGGGTGTTTTAAATTTCGTTTATTTTTAATTGTGTTTAAAATTAGAAAACAAAAGAATTAGTGCAAATTGTTTAGAAATCGGAGTGGGACTATTTTTATTCTGAATTTTGAGGCCCAAAATCAATTGCATCTGACCTAGTCCAAACCAGGCCTCAGGCAAATCCCCCCAAACGATGTCGTATAAAGGCGTTTGATCTGAGCCGTCCGTCCAGGCCAATCCAACAGCCCAGGACCCCCTTCAGCAACCCGTTTCCAAACCCGACCCAGTAACCGGTTCAACCCAACCCAGTAACCGGTTCAACCCAACCCCTCACTTAAACCAAACGACCCCGTTTCTATACCAAACGACCCCGTCTCGTCCATCACCAGTAGATCCAAGCCGTTGAGATCACTTGATCTAACGACCCTGATCTATCTCCCCCTTCCGTATATAAACCCTCCATCACACCCCACGCCCCCTATCCAAACACCCCCCGGTTCCATCGTCCCCAAGAGCCCAACCCTAATGTCCCAAACCCTAGCCGCCCCCCTTCACCTTCCCCGCAAAGCCGGCGGCAAGGACGCCGGTGACCACCCCCTTAACACCCCTGATGCATCTCACCACCCCAAACCCAAATCTACTACCCCCTAGCCTCGAATCACCCTCCATCATCTCGAATCTTGATTTGAAGATTCGAGACCAAACCCCGATCTACACCAAACCAACCCAAACTCACACTGGACAACCCCCTGACCTCCCTCGTGACCAAACCAAGCTTGGTTTGGTCCGAATCTGCCCACAAATCCTAAAATCCCAAATCTGAAGATTCAAATTCTGGAATACAAGAACCTGGGGAATCCGGTCAGTTTCATGGGGATTTTGGGACCTAATAGGCTTTAATCAAGGTGTTCTTGGTCGAGAACACCCCGATTAAGGTTTGTTCGGCCTCAAATGGTCAAAACTGGTTCAGGTCTGGTCTGTTCTTGGTTAAGCTCCCACAGTAAGTTTTCCTTTTCCTTTTAGTTGGTTTGAGTATTGTCTGAATTTGTTAGCATGTTTTGTTGTAGTTGTTTGTTATTTCTGATATTTTCCTTTCAATTTCTTCCGTCTTTGTAAAGACCATTTATTTGGTCGCTTGTTCTTCGGTGTATATGTTGAACACGTCTTGTGATATACATGTTCGTTAATTAGATTAGTCGTCGAGTAGATAATTCATATAGATTCTCTGTGTCGTGCAAAGTTGTTGAAGGCAGTCGATTGCCCTGTTCGTATTGTTTGATTGATCGACTGATTATTTCCTGTTATAATTAGTATAGTCGACCTGATAAACGTCATCGATTAATTTTCTATGACTAAATGATCAAATGGTCTAACAACTTCACATGACTGATCGAACCCTGTGATTAATTGGATGCTTGACATTGCCTGAAATTAGCTTATAACTGCATTGCAAAACAACTGAAAGATTCAGTCTAGGGCAGCTTTCAATTTGAACTTTCAGAAATTCAAAATGCCCTGATACTGCAATGGGTTAGTACAGTAATAATCAGGTTTTAACAAGGGTAGTCTGGGGTTTGAAAAGAACAGAAAAAGCTTAGTTTAAGTGAGCTGACAAATAGGGTACTGAATTAAGATTAAACTAATGTATTTGTGGGGACAAAACATAAGAGCATGGGAGTTTTAATACTTAAATGAACCCATGACCCTTGAATAGAGGAATAGGTCAGGCGTGGGGAACAAAAATGACCTGCATCAAGAAGATGCTTAGGCATGGGAAATGAAGGGGATGGGCAGTCACTGAGGCTGTGAAGTTCTAGGCAGCCCTTAGGGGTTCCCATTCAGTTATAAATAGAGTTGTTTTTAGTTAAGAAAGGGCTGGATATTTTTTCTTCAGAGAGGTTTTGTGAGTTAGAAAAACTGAAGAGAAAGAAAGAAACAAAAAGAAATTTTCAGAATATTGTAACCAAACACTGTCTGAAAACTGCTTAGGAGTTCAAGTTGGCCAAGCTGTCTTTGCTAATTGTTGTTGGTTATTTGCCGAGCTGTTTGTGATTGTTGAACTGCTGGTGCTGTTATATTGAATACTCTGGTTTTCTGTTGGTTCATCATTCTGTTTCTGGGACTGCTTGTTTGTTGCTCGACCACTTGTGAGCTTCATCATTGTGGCTGGTTGTTGTTGCTGTGTTGTTGATGTTTATCTGCTGTTGCTGTATTTGCTGCATACTACTCAGCTGACCATTCTCCTTCTTCTTTTGCTTTGCTATACCAGGTACACGATTAATAGTGTCAATGTAACTTGAAAGTTGAGCATGAACATAAAAGAGAAGAGCTGAAGATGTTTATTTCATACATAGACTGTTATATTGAACCCCATGAATGTATAATAGTTTACATTCTTGTTTAGATACTGAAGGTAGCCTGCATTCCTAGTAGATATCAATGTATGGTGATTGAATGATAGTTTGTATATGTAGGCTGATAGATAAAAGTATTCCCAATGCAGTAGGTTGTATCTTAGACTTTATCTAATTACGTTTAGCATGTCCTTAAATGCATAAAACTATCCATGTTAGTTAATTTCATTTCCTTTTGATAAATTGCCTCCTTATAATTGGCAAACCACTGCTTTAAAACAAACGGCGCAAGTCTGCACTTCTCAACCTCACGAAGGTCGAGCCCGAATCAAACGAACCCAGCAGGCTTTCATCAGAAAGGCAGTGGCCTAGGCCCAGCCGATACTGTGTGGGATGGGTTTGGGCCCATAATGTTCGATTAGCTGCCCACGTGCATGGCCATATTTTCTTATTCTGCAAAGGCATTCAAAATCCTGCTATAAATAACCTGCAAGCATGTAATTAATTAGGGTTATTTCTGTTTTTTATTTTAGAGACGAACTTAATAGAAAATATAGTCATTGTAGGTTTATCCTTTAAAAATAAAAATGAGACGAGCCTCGCCAAATAAAACGTATAGATTGCGGGGCCCTCACAAAATGTATGGTTTAATTAGAATTCGGAAGGACCGTTTAGCGAATTTCACGGTCTTCCCCAAAATAATAACGCGATAGTCTCTTTAGGCGCGTGTTTAATATTTTACTTTCTTAAGCCTGGGTGTGCATTTCATGCGACCCGAATCCAAATCCCAAAACATCAAATAAAACGTGTTCCGGATTGTGGGTGCATTTCATGTAACGCAGTCCAAAGACGTGTTTTAAGCGATGTTCATATTTCTTTTAAAAACAATAATAATAAAGCGGTTAAAAGATAAAATTTGCACATAAGTTCATATTTGTATAAAATCAGATAATCAAGCCGAATATAACAGTTGAGCGACCGTGCTAGAACCACGGAACTCGGGAATGCCTAACACCTTCTCCCGGGTTAACAGAATTCCTTATCCGGATTTCTGGTACGCAGACTGTAATATGGAGTCATTCTTTTCCTCGATTCGGGATTAAAATTGGTGACTTGGGACACCCTAAATCTCCCAAGTGGCGACTCTGAAATAAACAAACCAATCCCGTTTCGATTGTCCTTTAATTGGAAAAAACTCCCTTGTACCCCCGCGGGTACGGAAAAAGGAGGTGTGACAGCTCTGGCGACTCCGCTGGGGACCCGACCGACCCAGAACCACTAGTTCAGGGTTAGAAATTCGAGCTTAGATAAATTGTTATATTTGGTTTTATCTGATTTTTGTTACATGTTTGGGCTCCATTTGCTAAATGATATTTTTACCGCTTTGATATTATTTGAACTGTATATGAACTGTGTCGAAACCCATCTTCTCTCTGAGTCTTCTTGATCATGAAGAAGGACGTACTTCATACGACTTCTTTTCTGTATAGTGTCAATTCCCAATTTAGAACGAGGTTCGGACAAGTTGCTAAGCCGGTGAAGCTTCTGTATTCCCGGTACGCTGCCCCCTCGGCTCGAGCTGTCCGCTCGGGTAAGCCAGAACAAACACCCAGGTTTTGAACCTAGAATAACTCAACTCCATGCCGGATCCCTAGTAGGAACGTTTATTTGCATCATGTGCATTTTTGACTTAGGGGACTCAACATAGGGGTTGGGTCCGTCTAGGAATAGCAACCTGAAACAGAAAAGGCCATCCTGACGCATCCTGCTCACTGCTTGTGCATTTATTTGCTTCGAACATGCATGATGACCGGTTTTGAATGTTGGAAATTTTTACAAAAAAAAATCACAAAGTTCAAATAGAAGAGAAAATGGGTATATTCTATTTTAATAGTTTGTTTTACTAAAAACAAAGGAAAAGAGAAAAGAGAAAATAGCAAGCTGAGAAGAGGAATGAGTTTTTATTTTAATTTACTTTATTTTCAAAAAAAAATGACATACAACAAAGTATATATGTATATATATATATATATATATATACACATGTATATATATGCATATATTGTTTTTTCTTTTTCTCTCTCTCAAAGATTTTTGTTTGGAACCAAAATAAAGATTTTTTCTGCCGCCTAAAAACACCTTAATAAATGTGCAGGATGAGCACAGAGCGAAATGAACCGTTCTCGGCCCTCAGCGAGGTCCCTCTACAACTCCACATGTGGTGGAATGACTTGGAAGCCGATGGCAAAGAGATAGCGGAAAGAGTATTGGGAGGTTTTGTCGATTTGCTGAGTGTTAGGCCAAGGACAGATATTCTTGAAGCTCTCATACCATTTTGGGATCCAACCCGCAATGTATTCCGTTTCGCTGACTTTGAACTTTCACCAACACTGGAGGAAGTCGCCGGATATGCAGGATTGAGTGGGAGGTTAAGAGGGCAATACCTACTTTTGCCAAAGCCGGTATCTCCGCATGCGTTTCTGGATCTGCTAAGCATCAGTCGAAAGATACAACATGATGATTTATCGAGAGGATGTTGTGATCTCCATTTTTTGTATCAGCGGTACGGAACTCCGCAAGGTTTCGAGGAACCAAACCTTGGACTAACTCATGGCGGGAACAGAAACAAATGGGAAGCAAGACGTACTTTGGCTTTCATCACAGCATTCTTGGGAGTCATGGTCTGTCCAAGGAAGGATAAAAAGATAGAGATAGGCCTTGTAGGGATGGCCGACGTTGCAATCAAAAGAACCGACAACACTGTGGTTCCTTTGATTTTGTCCAAAGTCTACCGAGCTTTGACTATATGACGAGAAGGAGGCAAGTTCTTTCAAGGTTGCAATCTGTTACTTCAGCTATGGATGCAAGAACACCTCCATCACCGAGTAGGATACATGAACCACGGGTTGACAGAGAGGAATTGTATCAGCGGCTTCGAGAAGCGCATGACAGGCGCCAGATTTCCTGAAGGTGTCGAAGCATGGTTTACACGGTTAAGGTCAACAACAGCTGACCAAATTGAATGGGCATTCGGTTGGTTGATTGATACTAAGGTGATCTACATGTCGGCTGAAGAATGTCATGTTCTCTTAATAGGACTTCGCAACATCCAGCCATATGCTCCTCATCGGGTATTACGACAGCTGGGCAGGTTTCAAGTAATCCCTACTGATGAAGATCTGAGCAAGCATGCCTTGGAGCTGAGCCCGAGAGTCATATTTCCCGAGGGGAAGATTAGAAAGCTGTGGCACGAATGTAGATTCTTGGAACCCAAGACCATGGTGCGAGAACTAGCTAAAGGTGAGGTAGACCCAAAGTACGATGCTTGGTTCGAAAGAAGGTTTCAGATTCGGCAAAGACCTGCTAAAAGAGCCCACGTTCAACAATTCACAGATGATTCGCAGGAGCAATGGGGATGGTTAAAAAGGGAGGAAGGTTACCGGGTTGAAATCGGGAAACTAAAGCAACAAGTTGAAAGGCTTGTGTTTGAGAACAACGTGCAAGTCGCCTCGGAGCAGGTTGAAAGAAACAAGCTAGCCCAAGAGAACCAGACCTTGAAGGCCCGCCTTCGCCAAGCCAGTAAGAGTAACATTGACCGACAGAAGCGTCGCTCCGACGAAAGATTGATAGCAAGTTTGAGAAACCAGGTCATCCAAAGCCAAGAAGAATTAGAACAATCAGAAGTTTGCATAGCAAGGATGAAGGTCAAATGGGCAAAAGGTACAGTAGCCCGGAGGCAGCGTCTGCAACAGGTCATAAGGGATTAGGAGATGAGCATCGGGATATTAAGGAAGACGAACTCCACTCTTCATGATCAAATCATCAAACAAGCACGAGATGCCCAGGCCGACAGAAGACATTGTTACGATGCAATGGCCTGCATGGAAAGACAAATGGAGTTGTTCCAGGATCGACTTGCCGACAATGCTCAGGCACTGGGATTGAAGAATCGACAAATCAGGCAATTGTTCATTGAAAGGAACAACATTCGAGGAAGGATCGACGAAATTGGGCATTACATCTACATGAAATGCCTAGCATGTGAGCAAATACCTCGGAAGACCCTCCTTGTTTCCATCATGGGCTGTTTCCACCGGATTATGAACGAGTTGAAGAGCTTGCAGAGGGACCTCACACCAAGGACCGCGGAAGGGCCGAATGATGCCTCGTGGGCCCCTAAGTTGGAAATTTAATCTTTGGTCGAGTCCTGTTTATTTGGCTTTGCTGCTTTCCCATATGTTGTTTTCTTTTTTTAGTCAAACCGGGTTAAGGATTGTGGAGTCTGTACTATTGCTGTTCCTTGTTTGAAGTAATTTGTAATAGCAAAATTTTGAGAATGAGTTTAATGATTCCAAAAGAATTTTGTGTTTCTTTACTTTATGGCAGAACTACACCTGGTCTGATTCGCGCGGGGACGTGATACGTAGGCAATCTCCATAAGATTCGACCGCTTTTAATAAAGAAAGAAAGGAAAAAAAAGAGAAAAGAAAATACAAAAAAATAAAATAAAATACAGGGTTTCCCAAAGTACTTTAAAAAAGGGACAACTGAGCAAGCCGGGATGACGCATGTTGTTTGAAGCAAAGCATGTAGAAACGGTTAACTGCCTAAGAGCATTGCATCCTCTATGTGTTGTGATCAAATCTGTTAAACTCTAACGCTAACAAAGTTTGTTGTTGTCTGATCCAGACAGTTAGTTGTTAAAGAATTCTGGCAACACACCCTTACCAAACCAGATCCAAAGGACCGGTAGCAATAAACATGACTACTTCAGAGAATAGTAATGAGGAAGAAAGGCCGATGAGCCAGTTGTTAAAAGAAGCGATGGAAAAGATTGAAAGGATGGGACTAGAGATGAATGCAATGCAGCTAGCTTTAGCCAAAGCGCAAAAAAGCCCTGAGCCACTGGGGCACATACTGGAATACCCTCATTCCTGCCCTTCAACAAGCCTCCTGAATCCCCGTTATCATCAGGAAAGAAGCCCCCATGATTCCCAAGCTCCACCACCCCACCAACCTCTCCCAACACCAAATATTCCCACTTTTGTGGGACCCACATCAGCCACCTTGCAAAGAACGACCAGTGAGCCATTGTTTCAGGCTCACGATACGCAATACTATCCCCCTGAGCCTACATTCCATGCCCCCGAACCACAGGCCTACAATCCGCACTTGGAGGTACCGGCAGAGATTGAAAAGCCGGTTAAAGCCCCTGAACAGGATGAGGTATTGAGGAAGTTCAAAAGCCTAGAGCAGTCCTTCAGGAACCTGCACGGATTGGGCAACCAAGTCAGCGTGGCTTACAAAGATCTATGCCCTTTCCCGGAAGTCCAACTCCCGGCTGGGTTCAAGATGCCTAAGTTTGATTTATATGAAGGGCACGGTGATCCCATGGAACATTTGCGGGGATTCTGTAGCAAAATGAGAGGGGCAGGCGGCAAAGATGAGCTGTTGATAGCTTATTTTGGCCAAAGTCTGAGCGGATCTGAACTAGAATGGTATACCAGGCAGGATTCCAGTAGATGGTACACTTGGGATGATCTGGCGCAGGCTTTCGCGGGTCATTTCCAATACAATCTCGAGATAGTCCCCGACCGTCTCACGTTGTTGAGGACCAGGAAGAAGCCCGGGGAAAGTTTTCGCGAGTACGGGTTCCGTTGGAGAGAGCAAGCAGCCAGAGTCGATCCTCCCATGAGAGAGGGAGAGATGGTGGACTACTTCTTGCAAACATTGGATCCAACCTACTTTGGTCACTTGGTGACGACAGTTGGAAAATCCTTCAACGAGGTAGTGAAGATAGGGGTCATGATAGAAGAAGGTCTGAGGTCTGACAAAATCTTGAATTATTCGGCACTCAAGGCCATGACCCAGGCTATTCAGAGCGGCACGGGAGGCGCGCTGGGAAGAAGAAAGAAAGAAGAAATTGCCACGATCGAGGCAGGCAGTTGGTCCAGGGCGGGCAAGCCACACTACAACCAACCCAGACCTCACAGGCCAAACTACCCATACAACCCACCACAACATTGCTATCTGCCTCAAGAACCACATTGCGCCGTGCACCAGGCCCAAGCATACACTCAGCCTCTGGTTCGCCCGCAATGGCGCGCGCCGGCTCCCCAGAACACATACGCACCACCACAAAAAACCTATCCTCCACCAAGGGCGTATAGAAACCCTCCAGGGGCAGGCTTTCGGGGAAATCCAGATGCTAGGAATGACAGGCTGCGGAAATACAGAACTTTCATGGAGTTGGGAGAAACCTACACCGCTTTGTTCCACAAATTGAGGCAACTGGGTTTGGTTAGTCCTGTCTAGACTCGAGAACCAAATCCCCCACCCCAGAATTTGGATCGATCAATAAGTTGTGAATACTGCTCAAGGATGCTGGGGCACGATACCGAAAAGTGTTGGAAATTGAGGCATGCCATACAGGATCTTATTGACACTAATAAGATCGAGGTCTAGACACCGGAGGCTCCCAACATCAACCAGAACCCACTGCCAGCACACCACTAGACTCACATGATCGAGTTGGTGTATGAGGGAGGAGAGTTGAGAAAACCCTCACAGACAGTGATGATGATCCAGGCCGCCCCGAAAGAAGGATCAACCAGTGGGGGAACGAGGGTACAGTCGCAGGGAGAAGGCGTCAAGCCAGTAGTGATATTGGGAAAGAGCCTGTCCACCGTAACAAGCAAACCCGAGCCAAACAAGTTGGTAATATCAGGGACTCCACCTACCCCTGCAGTTGTGTTAAAAGGGGTATACAGGGAAATGGTCACCATAAAGCCTGTAATTCAGTTGCCGATGATTGATAGTAAGGCTGTGCCTTGGAAATACGAGAAGGCAGTGGTGATGTACAAAGGAGAACAAGTGGAAGAGGTTAGTTGTGAAGCGTAAGGGCTGACTCGATCAGGACGGTGTTTCGCTCCGGTAGAGCTGAGAAGAACCAACCCAGCTACGACCAAGAAACCTGTATCCGAAGAACAGGCTGAGGAGTTCCTGAGAAAGAGGAAAGTGCAGGACTACTTCGTGGTCGAACAGCTGAGGAAAACACCGGCTCAGATCTCGCTGCTTTCATTACTAATCCATTCTGAGGAACATCGTCGGGCCTTGATGAAGATATTGAACGAGGCTCACGTGCCCAACAAGATTTCTGTAAACCACCTAGAAACCATTGCCAACAAGATTTTCGAGGTGAACAGGGTAACATTCTCCGATGATTATTTGCCGATAGAAGGTACGGAGCATAATAAAGCTCTCTACCTAACTATCAAATGTAAAAACTCGGCAGTCACTCGGGTGTTGGTGGACAACGGTTCAAGTGCCAATATTTGTCCATTATCCACCCTAAACCAGTTAAGGATCGACCACGGAAGAATCCGCAAGAATAGCATCTGCGTCCGAGGGTTTGACGGAAACGGAACAGCCACTATGGGGGATGTTGTGCTTGAATTGACCATCGGTCCAGTCCTGTTCACCATGGAGTTCCAGGTGTTGGATGCCACAGTATCTTATAACCTTCTGTTAGGACGACCATGGATTCATGCAGCCAAAGCAGTGCCCTCCACCATACATCAGATGGTGAAGTTCGAGTGGGATAGGCAGGAGGTCGTACTACACGGCGAGGACACGGCGTGCGCCATGGGTGGCGCCATTGTATCTTTCATAGAGACCGATGATGACAAAGGTCCTTGGGTCTACCAGATTTTCGATACAGGGTCGGCAAACAAAATTGCTGAAGGAGAAATCATCCCGCACCCTAGGGTAGCTGCCGCGACAGTCATGATGGTCTCGGAAATGCTGGGTAATGGATTTGTGCCGGGAAAGGGCCTGGGAGTCGAGCTTCAGGGGATTGTCCAACCTGTCTCCCTGCCTAAAAATCTGGAAACTTTCAGATTAGGGTTCAAACCAACCGCAGCAGATGTAAAACAAGCACGGAAAATAAAGAAGAAAGTCTGGTATCTTCCCAAACCCGTGCCACGTCTTTCAAGATATTTTGTCAGAGCAAATGCCAAGGGGCCGCCAGTCCCAAAGATTCTAGGACCATTGATTGGAATGGATGGGGACCTGAATTAGAGTTTCGAGAGGCTATTCGCTGATGTCAGTATGGTAGAAGCTGGAGAAGGTTCCAGCAGAGCAGAGATACAGTTTGTGGGGCCTGAGGCCAAAACCAACAATTGGACAGTTACTCCTCTTCCTGTCCGAGGGGAGTCTTGGTAGTAGGCTTTGATTTATGTTTTGTTTGTTTTGTTTTGTTCGGATTATTCCAGGGTGTAATCCAAATTTTACTTTTGTTTTGTAAAAGTGTGAACCCTTTTATCCCGCAAGTTTAATAAAGTTCTCTTCTTTTGTCTCATTTTAATTTTGTCTTGTTCTTTTTCTTTCTGAACAGTTCTCTTTTTACTGGTTCTAATGACATGGCATGCACAGCGGATCTTCGACCTAGTCTAATAAATCAATCTGAATCTGACTCAATGATACAAGAGGTCGTTTGTGACGATGAATCTGAATATGACGAAGACAAAGCCTTCGAAGAGATAAACCGAGAACTGTGCCAATTTGAAGAAAAACCCAAACCTAACCTAAATGACACTGAGGCTGTAAATCTAGGAGACGCTGATAACATCCGAGAAACCAAAATTAGCATCCATGTTGAGCCGAATGTCAGGGAAGAATTGATCAAAACCCTCGTGGAATTCAAAGATGTTTTTGCATGGTCATATGATGATATGCCGGGATTAAGCACCAATTTAGTGGTTCACAAATTGCCCACTGACCCGACATACCCTCCGGTCAAGCAAAAGCTAAGGAAATTTAAAACAGAAATGAGTGTAAAGATCAAAGAAGAGGTGATTAAGCAGTTGCAGGCGAAGGTCATTCGGGTCACTCGATATCCCGAGTGGTTGGCCAATGTGGTACCAGTTCCAAAGAAGGATGGGAAAATCCGGGTGTGCGTCGACTACCGCAACCTCAACAAAGCAAGTCCCAAGGAAAATTTTCCATTGCCCAACATCCATATCTTGATCGATAATTGCGGTGGGCGCGAGATCGGATCATTTGTGGATTGCTATGCGGGTTATCATCAGATCCTAATGGACGAGGAAGATGCGGAAAAGACAGCATTTATCACGCCATGGGGAACTTACTGCTATCGGGTAATGCCGTTCGGACTGAAGAATGCCGGGGCAACGTACATGCGAGCAATGACTGCTGTGTTTCACGACATGATACACAAAGAAATTGAGGTGTACGTAGATGATGTGATCATAAAATCTTGGCGGCAGGAAGACCATGTAGCAGACCTAAGGAGATTCTTCCAAAGACTCCGAAGGTATGATATCAAGCTTAACCCGGCCAAATGCGCATTCGGGGTTCCATCAGGAAAGCTGTTAGGATTCATCGTCAGTCGACGGGGGATTGAGTTAGACCCATCCAAGATCGAATCCATCTGAGATTTGCCACCGCCAAAGAACAAAACAGAGGTAATGAGTCTGTTGGGTAGACTCAATTACATCAGCAGGTTCATCGCTCAACTCACGGCGACTTGTGAGCCCATATTTCGGTTGCTAAAAAAGGATGTTGCGGTAAGTTGGATGGCAGAGTGTCAAGAGGCTTTCGACCAAATCAAAGTGTATCTGTCTAATCCACCCGTGTTGGTCCCGCCTAAGTCAGGGAAGCCCTTAATTCTTTATCTGACGGTCCTGGAAAATTCATTTGGTTGTGTACTGGGGCAACATGATGACACAGGAAGGAATGAGCAGGTCATCTACTATCTTAGCAAGAAATTCACAGTATATGAGGTCAAGTACACTCAACTCGAGAAAACATGATGCGCCCTAACTTGGGTAGCTCAGAAGTTGAAACACTACCTGTCCTCGTATACTACTTATCTCATATCCCGTTTGGACCCATTGAAGTATATCTTTCAGAAACCTATGCCCACAGGGAGGTTGGCAAAATGGCAAATTCTGCTCACAGAGTTCGATATCGTCTATGTGACGAGGACAACCATGAAATCCCAAGCGCTGGCCGACCATTTGGCAGAGAATCCCGTTAATGAAAAATACGAGCCTTTAAGAACGTATTTTCCCGACGAAGAAGTGATGCATACAAATGAACTGGAGTTACCCGAGGAAACGGGTTGGAAGCTTTTCTTCGATGGAGCTGCAAATGCGAAAGGGGTTGGAATAGGAGCAGTACTCATTTCTGAAACAGGACACCATTATCCGGTTACAGCTCAACTGCGCTTCTATTGCACCAATAATATGGCCGAGTATGAAGCTTGCATTTTGGGTCTGCGATTAGCTGCGAACATGGATGTCCGAGACGTTTTGGTCATAGGAGACTCGGACCTCTTGGTTCATCAGATTCAGGGAGAATGGGAAACACGGGATCTGAAACTCATACCGTATCGACAATGCTTGCACGATCTGAGGAAGAAATTTCGATCGGTGAAATTCAAACATATCCCGAGAGTTCATAACGAGGTTGCGGATGCATTGGCCACCTTAGCATAAATGTTGCACCACCCTGACAAAATGTATGTTGACCCTCTGCACATCCAGGTTCGTGATCAGCACGCTTATTGCAACGCGGTGGAAGATGAAGCAGATGGCGAGCCTTGGTTTCATGATATCAAGGAGTACCTCAGAATGGGGATATATTCGGAACAGGCCACTGGAGACCAAAAAAGAGCCCTTCGGCGTCTGTCGAATGGTTTCTTCCTCAGCGGAGGAGTTTTGTACAAAAGAACCCCGGATTTGGGATTGTTAAGATGTATAGACGCCGGTCAAGCCACGACGGTCATGGCAGAGGTACATGCTGGAGTTTGTGGGCCACATATGAGCGGATACGTATTGGCAAGGAGGATCCTTCGAGCAGGGTATTATTGGCTCACCATGGAACATGACTGTATCACTTTCGTGAGGAAATGCCATCAGTGTCAGATACATGGAGATCTGATTCACTCTCCGCCAACAGAGTTACATACGATGTCAGCACCCTGGCCGTTTGTGGCATGGGGCATGGATGTCATTGGACCTATCGAGCCGGCAGCATCCAACGGTCATAGGTTCATTCTAGTAACCATTGACTACTTCACCAAATGGGTTGAGGCTAAAACCTTCAAGTCGGTAACTAAAAAGGCAGTGGTGGATTTTTGTGCACTCCCATATCATCTGCAGATTTGGGATCCCAAAAGTGATCATTACGGACAACGGTGCGAACCTTAACAGCAGTCTGATGAGAGAGGTATGCCAACAATTCAAGATTACACACCGCAATTCCACCCCATATTGCCCCAAGGCGAATGGAGCGGTCGAAGCAGCCAATAAAAACATCAAGAAGATACTGCGAAAGATGGTGGAAGGATCTAGACAATGGCACGAGAGATTACCCTTTGCTTTGTTGGGTTATCGCACTACCGTCCAGACTTCCATAGGTGAAACTCCTTATTTGTTGGTATACGGAACTGAGGCCGTAATTCCGGCGGAGGTCGAAATTCCGTCCCTCCGGATTGTCGCTGAAGCCGAGATTGATGATAATGAATGGGTCAAAGCTCGATTGGAACAGTTGAGCTTGATAGACGAGAAAAGATTGGCAGTAGTGTGCCATGGTCAGCTGTATCAGAAGAGAATGGCAAGAACATATAATAAGAAGGTACGCCCCAGGAAGTTTGAAGTAAGGCAGCAGTTATTAAAGAGGATCCTCCTGCATCAGGTCGAAGCAAAAGGCAAGTTCGCCCCAAATTGGCAAGGGCCTTATATCGTGACCAGAGTGTTGTCCAATGGTGCTTTGTGTTTGACGGATATCGAGGGGAGATGTGTTGACATGGCTATAAATTCAGATGCAGTCAAGAGATATTATGCGTAATTTCTTTGATTATGGCAATTATTGGTTCGTTTGTTTGTACTTGGTACTTATTGGATAATGAAATGACGGAGGCAGTTCTTTCTTCTATCCAAACACTTTACCCTTGTTTCCCCCTTTTTGAGCCTTAAGTTATTCTTTTATACCCCTCTTTTGGAATCACTAATGGGAAAGATATGAAAAAGAGAAAGAAAAGAAAAGAAATTTTTTAAGAGAAAATGAAAAAAAAAAGAGAAAAAAGAGAGAGATAAAAATCACAAGAAATACAAAACCGTGGGAACTACGTTTGACCTGATTCCTCAAAGAGGATACGTAGGCGCCTCACGGCTCGGTAATAGTGTGCATAATGTCCATAAGTGTGCATAATAGGCACAGTGTGCGTAATGCACATAGCTCAACATAGAGTAAAAAATAAAATCCCCCAAGCAAGAAAACTGGGGCAGATGTTATGTTTTAAAATTCCAACAAAAGTTTGATTCCAAAAGTTGTAGCGGATCACCCATCAAAGTTATTTCATTTAGCCTTTCTTTTAGCCCCACACCAAAACCAACATCGATGTCCAAAAAAGACCTCCCGATCAACCTCCAAAAGGTGCCAAGTCAGGCAAACAAAGCCAAGAATAATAAACTGATCCCCGGCAAAGAGGAGGATCATAAAACTGGAAATGAATTAATAGTCCAAAGGAATCTCCAAAAGAGAGGATCATATCGCCAGCACTCCAATTCTCCGGTGAAGAAATAAATGAGAGAGTCTCGGCGGTGAAAACCTTCGCAGGCACCACAAGGCGACGAAAGATGAGAGATATAAACGAGAGAGTCTTATCGGTGAAAACCTTCACAGGCACCATAAGGCGCCGGGAGCCGAGAGAAAAGAGAGAGTCTCATTAGTGAAAACCCCTCGAAGGGCACTATGAGGCGACAAGACAGATCAACGAAAGGGTCCGCATTCGCAAAGAAATGGACACCCATTTATCCCAAGCAAGTAAGGTCATCAGGCAAGTTGATTGATACAAATAGACTGGGTCAGGAATCTACGGTGCACGTCTTGATCATAAGGACCAGTCATGTCATCCAGATAAGTTTTGGTTCAGAAAGATTTTTCTCCTTTCCTACCATTTTCGTTTTCTTTCTAAAAATTTGTTTTGAAAAGGATCTTTCAAAGTTTACTACCAGAGACTGAAGGGGTCCAAAAGCAAAGTACGAAAGGGATAGGCCAAAAACCGAGAATAAGACAAAAGGCGTCGGTCGCAAAACCAAAGGACGAGTTGCATCAAAAGAAGGGTGACGTGAAGAAAGCGGAAAATGACAAGTGAGGGACTCGTGGACCAAGTTCCGAGAAGGTCTCCCCGCAGAACGACGATAAATCACGGACCCAAGTCCAAAGTGGTCGGACTCCACAATAAAGGGAAATTGATCCGATGCAAGATAACCCTAACAGTCCCTAAAGGTTATAAAGTTCTATGCCTTGCAATTCCGGGAGGAAGTAAACTCTTAAGGGAGTGGTTTCGGGAGGGAAGCAGACTCCCACAGTTGGTTCTGTAAAGAGGAAAGTAAAAAGGGGGATAAATGGAAGACCATCCCCATCAGACGGGTCACCCCCAGCAAGCAACTTTATCCACCAACCAGTTGTGGGGGGGCACAAAGCCAGAAAGGAGAAAGAGAGAAAAATCATCTCCCAGCGGAAAGACTTTCTGTTCTAGGTCGCCCACCAGTAAAATGCGGGAATACTTTATGTTCTAGGTCGCCCACCAGTAAAATGCGGGAATACTTTCTGTTCTAGGTCGCCCATCAGTAAAATGCGGGAATACTTCCTGTTCTAGGTCGCCCACCAGTAAAATGCGGGAATACTTTCTGTTCTAGGTCGCCCACCAGTAAAATGCGGGAATACTTTCTGTTCTAGGTCACCCACCAGTAAAATGCGGGAATACTTTCATGTTCTAGGTCGCCCACCAGTAAAATGCGGGAATACTTCATGTTCTAGGTCGCCCACCAGTAAAATGCGGGAATACTTCATGTTCTAGGTCGCCCACCAGTAAAATGCGGGAATACTTCATGTTCTAGGTCGCCCACCAGTAAAATGCGGGAATACTTTCTGTTCTAGGTCGCCCACCAGTAAAATGCGGGAATACTTCATGTTCTAGGTCGCCCACCAGTATAATGCGGGCATACATTTCATAATTTTGCATTCAGGCGCCCACCTGTATAACAAGAGGAATACTTTTTAGTCTTATACTGCAGATTTTGGAATCAGTAACCCTATCAGAAGGCGGAAGGTTACAGCAGGAATGCCCAGCAGGAAACAATAAAAAACCCCAGCACCGGGAAGCAGAAGGGTGCAAACTCAAGTGCATGCGTCAAAAGGAAGAAAGGACGCGTTTTGAAAGAAGCAGCTTGTGAACATTAGACCATGCCCAGCATAACAAATCTGATGAAGAGAGCCGTGCCACCAGAGGAACCATTGAAAAGCTTATTGAAGAAGGCCATATCCCCAGCGGACCAAGTAAAATGATGAAAACTGGTACTCAGAAGAGCAAAGGGCCAGTACCATCCCTCAAGTTCACAAAATAAAAGCATCGGAGGAAAACGCAAGCCGACAAGAAAGCAAGGCGACAAGAACAAGTTGAAGATAGATGAGATCTTATGATCCGTAGTCTAGCCTAGCTTCTTGCTTTCTTTTCATCCCAATGTAACAAGGAGATCGGTAAGCGATGACAGCATACAGCAGCATGTAACAGCACAACCACAGCAAACATGACAGTCACACGGTAGTCCCGGCTACCAAAACTTCCCGAACTACATTGACCTGATTCCTGTTCAGCCCAGGATATGTAGGAAACCTCTAAAGCGAAGGTTCGGTCAAATCTTTTTCGAAAAATGCTTCATACGGAGTACTCGGACGAGCAAAAATCGCCCGCTTTGTCTTTGCGCGAAAACCCTTCGTGTCTTCGGGCAAAGAGGGGCAGCTGTAAGCACGTGATTTTTGCTCCACGAACAATCACTCCAAAAGAAATCAAAAATAATAAATGGCATCGCGGTACAATTTTCACGTGACATGTGCTGGTAGTCGTTTGTGTTTCTGTCCATTTTTTCATTGAATCTTAACAAACAAAATACAAAATATGTATGTCATGGTAATTAAACCATAATTCGATCATTAAAAGAAAATTCACAAAATATGCATCTTTTATTCTAGGATGTGATTTAACCTATTTAAATATTTTAATATGTATGTGATAAATGTGTTAAGTGTTAATTAATGGGTGTTTAAATTTCGTTTTATTTTTAATTGTGTTTAAAATTAGAAAACAAAAGAATTAGTGCAAATTGTTTAGAAATCGGAGTGGGCCTATTTTTATTCTGAATTTTGAGGCCCAAAATCAATTGCATCTGACCCAGTCCAAACCAGGCCTCAGGCAAACCCCCCAAACGACGCCGTATAAAGGCGTTTGATCTGAGTCGTCCGTCCAGGCCAATCCAACGGCCCAGGACCCCCTTCAGCAACCCGTTTCCAAACCCGACCCAGTAACCGGTTCAACCCAACCCCTCACTTAAACCAAACGACCCCGTTTCTATACCAAACGACCCCGTCTCGTCCATCACCAGTAGATCCAAGCCGTTGAGATCACTTGATCTAACGGCCCTGATCTATCTCCCCCTTCCGTATATAAACCCTACATCACACCCCACGCCCCCCTATCCAAACACCCCCGTTTCCATCGTCCCCAAGAGCCCAACCCTAATGTCTCAAACCCTAGCCGCCCCCCCTTCACCTTCCCCGCAAAGCCGGCGGCAAGGACGCCGGTGACCACCCCCTTAACACCCCTGATGCATCTCACCACCCCAAACCCAAATCTACTACCCCCTAGCCTCGAATCACCCTCCATCATCTCGAATCTTGATTTGAATATTCGAGACCAAACCCCGATCTACACCAAACCAACCCAAACTCACACTGGACAACCCCCTGACCTCCCTCGTGACCAAACCAAGCTTGGTTTGGTCCGAATCTACCCACAAATCCTAAAATCCCAAATCTGAAGATTCAAATTCTGGAATACAAGAACCTGGGGAATCCGGTCGGTTTCATGGGGATTTTGGGACCTAATAGGCTTTAATCAAGGTGTTCTCGGTCGAGAACACCCCGATTAAGGTTTGTTCGGCCTCAAATGGTCAAAACTGGTTCAGGTCTGGTCCGTTCTTGGTTAAGCTTCCACAGTAAGTTTTCCTTTTCCTTTTAGTTGGTTTGAGTATTGTCTGAATTTGTTAGCATGTTTTGTTGTAGTTGTTTGTTATTTCTGATATTTTCCTTTCAATTTCTTCTGTCTTTGTAAAGACCATTTATTTGGTCGCTTGTTCTTCGGTGTATATGTTGAACACGTCTTGTGATATACATGTTCGTTAATTATATTAGTCGTCGAGTAGATAATTCATATAGATTCTCTATGTCGTGCAAAGTTGTTGAAGGCAGTCGATTGCCCTGTTCGTATTGTTTGATTGATCGACTGATTATTTCCTGTTATAATTAGTATAGTCGACCTGATAAACGTCATCGATTAATTTTCTATGACTAAATGATCAAATGGTCTAACAACTTCACATGACTGATCGAACCCTGTGATTAATTGGATGCTTGACATTGCCTGAAATTAGCTTGTAACTGCATTGCAAAACAACTAAAAGATTCAGTCTAGGGCAGCTTTGAATTTGAACTTTCAGAAATTCAAAATGCCCTGATACTGCAATGGGTTAGTACAGTAATAATCAGGTTTTAACAAGGGTAGTCTGTGGTTTGAAAAGAACAGAAAAAGCTTAGTTTAAGTGAGCTGACAAATAGGGTACTGAATTAAGATTAAACTAATGTATTTGTGGGGACAAAACATAAGAGCATGGGAGTTTTAATACTTAAATGAACCCATGACCCTTGAATAGAGGAATAGGTCAGGCGTGGGGAACAAAAATGACCTGCATCAAGAAGATGCTTAGGCATGGGAAATGAAGGGGATGGGCAGTCACTGAGGCTGTGAAGTTCTAGGCAGCCCTTAGGGGTTCCCATTCAGTTATAAATAAGGTTGTTTTTAGTTAAGAAAGGGCTGGATATTTTTTCTTCAGAGAGGTTTTGTGAGTTAGAAAAACTGAAGAGAAAGAAAGAAACAAAAAGAAATTTTCAGAATATTGTAACCAAACACTGTCTGAAAACTGCTTAGGAGTTCAAGTTGGCCAAGCTGTCTTTGCTAATTGTTGTTGGTTATTTGCCGAGCTGTTTGTGATTGTTGAACTGCTGGTGCTGTTATATTGAATACTCTGGTTTTCTGTTGGTTCATCATTCTGTTTCTGGGACTGCTTGTTTGTTGCTCGACCACTTGTGAGCTTCATCATTGTGGCTGGTTGTTGTTGCTGTGTTGTTGATGTTTATCTGTTGTTGCTGTATTTGCTGCATACTACTCAGCTGACCATTCTCCTTCTTCTTTTGCTTTGCTATACCAGGTACACGATTAATAGTGTCAATGTAACTTGAAAGTTGAGCATGAACATAAAAGAGAAGAGCTGAAGATGTTTATTTCATACATAGACTGTTATATTGAACCCCATGAATGTATAATAGTTTACATTCTTGTTTAGATACTGAAGGTAGCCTGCATGCCTAGTAGATATCAATGTATGGTGATTGAATGATAGTTTGTATATGTAGGCTGATAGATAAAAGTATTCCCAATGCAGTAGGTTGTATCTTAGACTTTATCTAATTACGTTTAGCATATCCTTAAATGCATAAAACTATCCATGTTAGTTAATTTCATTTCCTTTTGATAAATTGCCTCCTTATAATTGGCAAACCACTGATTTAAAACAAACGGCGCAAGTCTGCACTTCTCAACCTCACGAAGGTCGAGCCCGAATCAAACGAACCTAGCAGGCTTTCATCAGAAAGGCAGTGGCCCAGGCCCAGTCGATACTGTGTGGGCTGGGTTTGGGCCCATAATGTTTGATTAGCTGCCCATGTGCATGGCCATATTTTCTTATTCTGCAAAGGCATTCGAAATCCTGCTATAAATAACCTGCAAGCATGTAAATAATTAAGAGATTTTCTTTTATTTTAGAGACGAACTTAATAGGAAATATAGTCATTATAGGTTTATCCTTTAAAATAAAAATGAGACGAGCCTCGACAAACAAAAATGTAGAAGCTGCGGGGCCCTCTAAATGTATATATTAAATACTTAGATTCCGGGACGGGCCGTTTAGCAAATTTCACGGCCCTTCCCAAAATAATAACACGATAGTCTCTTTAGGTGCGTGTTTAATAATCTACTTTCTTAAAACTTGGGGTGTGCATTTCATGCGACCCAGATCCAAATCCCAAAACATCAAATAAAATATGTTCCAGATTGTGGGTGCATTTCATGTGACGCAGTCCAAAGACATGTTTTAAGCGATGTTCACATCCTTTTGAAATAATAACAATAAAGCGGTAAAAAGTTAAAATTGGCACATTGGTTCATAATGGTATTTAAAATCAGATAAATAAGCCGAATATGACAGTTGAGCGACCGTGCTAGAACCACGGAACTCGGGAATGCCTAACACCTTCTCCCGGGTTAACAGAATTCCTTATCCGGATTTCTGGTACGCAGACTGTAATATGGAGTCATTCTTTTCCTCGATTCGGGATTAAAATTGGTGACTTGGGACACCCTAAATCTCCCAAGTGGCGACTCTGAAATAAATAAACCAATCCCGTCTCGATTGTCCTTTAATTGGAAAAACTCCCTTGCACCCTCGCGGGTGCGGAAAAAGGAGGTGTGACAGCTCTGGCGACTCTGCTGGGGACTTGGCCCAGAACCACTGGTTAGACCAAACACTTACCTCGAAGCTTTGAACACCACTCAAGCCTCAATTATAGTTTTACCCCCTTGATTCCACCACCAATCCGCTCGAATCTAGTCACAAGTTACTTAATTACATCAATAAGTGCTAAATGAATCAACCTCAATTCATGAAAATGAGTTTTCCCAAAGTTTACCCAAAAAGTCAAAATCATCCCCCGGGCCCACGTGGTCGAAACCCGAGGTTCGGACCAAAACCCGATTACCCATTCCCCTACGAATCCAAATGTATAATTTGTTTTGAAATAGGACCTCAAATTGAGGTCCAAATCCCCAATTTTTGGAAAACCTAGGTTCTACCCAAAATACCCAATTTCCCCCATAAAAATCTTTGATTTTAAGTTGAAATCATGTTAAAAGATGTTAATGATTGAAGAAAACTAGTTAAAAATGACTTACAATTGATTTGGAGAAGAAAGGTTGTTTGAAAAATCGCCTCTTATGTTTTTGGGTTTTTGAAAAGTGAAAAAATAACTGAAAATCCCGTCTATTTATACACCTCTCAGACCCTCACCGCAGACCGCTTAAAAAGGACCGCGGACACGGAGCTCCACCGTGGACCGCATTAAACGGACTGCGGCCGCACAAGCCTCCCTGAAGACCTGCAGTTCAGCACCTTGTGCGGACCGCACAAAACCTACTGCGGCCGCACAACCTCCACCACGCCCTGCACAAAGGCGATCGCGGCCGTGCTGGCCCCTCCGCGGTCGCACGCGATTTCTCGCGGACCGTACTAAAGGATTCAGAGGCCTGCAACTTCCTGAACCTGCAACATCTGACTTTCTAAGCCTAAGGCATCCCAGAACCTACTCGAACTCACCCAAGCCCTCGAAACTCCAACCCAAGTATATACACAACCTCAAAAATATCCTACGGACATATTCGTGTAATCAAATTACAAAAATAACATCACGAGCATCGAATTAAATCTCGAGATTAATGAAATTTCTCAAAACGCTTTTAAACATCACATTTCTCAATTAAGGTCCGGATCGCGTCAAACGACGTCTGTTTTTAACCAAATTTCACAAGAATGACTCAAGTCATATATAAGACCTGTACCGGGTGCCGGAACCAAAATACGGGCCCGATACCAACTCGTTCTAATCAAATTTTATTTCAATTTCCTTAGACATTTTCAGAAAAACAATTTCCTTAAAAAAATTTACTTCTCGGGCTAGGGACCTCGGATTCCGATTCCGGGCATACGCCCGAGTCCCATATTTTTTTACGGACCCTCCGGGACCGTCAATTCATGTGTACGGGTCCGTTTACCCAAAATGTTGACCGAAGTCAAATTTATTCATTTTAACATCAAAACTTAGCATTTTCACAAAATTTCATATTTAAGCTTTCCGGCTACGCGCCCGGATTGCGCACGCAAATTGAAGCGACTCTAAATGAGGTTTTCAAGGCCTCAGAAGCACATAATGGGCAAGAAAATAGGTGATGACCCTTTGGGTCATCACAGTCTTGCTGTTTAGCCTTTATGGGTGAAGTTCTTAGTGATTACCCATTATACGAGTTGAAGTGTAGAAATGTGGAAATTGAGTTGACTTGTGATATTCTTGGTATTTTCTCTTTGTGATCGGTGTTGATATATACATATGTTAGGATCGGGTTGCACGCCGAAACAGGAAGAATAAGGGAGGAAAGTGATTGTATGGTGGGATCGGGTTGCATACCGTAACAAGGATTAATAAGGGATGACAGGTGGGATCGGGTTGTGCACCGCAACAAGGAGGAATAAAGGAAAATGTTGATACTGATATTGTTGAATATTTATACTGTTATTGTTAGATTATTGATACTGATGTTGTTTATATGGTGGGATCGGGATGCGCGCCGCATTAGTTATGTTTCTGGGCATGTATTTCTGTTGAAAGTCTATTATTGAAATACTAAAAATGCTCTTAAGGATTGGTTATAGCTGAAGAGTAGTAGTAGTACAGTTGGATTCCGAATTTATTTAATGTCAGTTATTATTTATGTACATTTTGTATTTCCTTTCTGTTTAGTATAAATTGTTGCAGGTTGTATATGTTGTATGCCCCGCCGTAGCCTCGTCACTACTTCGTCGAGGTTAGGCTCGGCACTTACCAGTACATGGGGTCGGTTGTACTGATGCTGCATTCTACACTTCTTGTGTAAATTTCGGAGCTAGTGGCTGATTAGTGTTCGAGGGTGCTACCTTCAGTTCAGGAGACCCAAGGTAGCCCTACAGGCATCCATAGGCCCTAGCGTCCCCTTCTATCTTTACTGTATTCTGTTTTTACTTTTCCTTTGAAACAGATGTATATTTTTCTTTTAGACCATTATTTGTAGTAATCGTAGACAGTTCGTGAATTGTGACTCCAGTTATGGGTAGATGTTATTTCGGATTTCGATAATGTTCAAGTTAAGCTTTTAAATTATTTCTTCCGCATTTATTTGTGTTGATTCATTTTGCTAAGTCGTTTATATCTGAAAGATAAAGGGAAAAGGTGTAATAAACCATGACGTTGGCTTGCCTAGCGAGTTCAATGTTAGGCGTCATCACGGACTCGAAGGTGGGAAATTCGGCTCGTGACAATTAAGGTGGTGGGCTAACAGGTAGTTGTGAGTTTCTCATAGATTTAACAATAGTACTAGTAATATTTTTGCTGCGGGTTGAAAGTCACTTCCTTCTAGTTTGTTATTGTATTTGGTACTGAAACAGCTTCTCTATCTCTCCAGGTAGGAATAAGGTCTGCATACACACTACCCTCCCAGATCCCATCCGTAGAATTATACTGGGTATGTTGTTGTTGTTTGTAACTAATCTCTTGAAAATATTACCTAGCAAAGAAATAGGAAGCAAACGTTAGGATTGTTTATTTGGTGAATCTCGCCAGCTTGATTTTTTTTAGGAATTGAATCGATTTGGATTTCCTTGAACGTGATTTTCGGTCCAGATTTATAGGCTTTATTAAGGAATGTAATTGTTTAGCGGCCATATTATGTTAATTACCTAATTATGTTTCTTGGACGGTTTGGGTGGGCCAAGTTTTCTCAGCCGAATTTTGCCACCCCTGTGTGCCAATAAAAGGAAGCAATCCTATTCGATTTCTGAAGACTAAGGCAAAGCTATAGAGGAAAATGAAGTTTGATCTGAAGAAAAGAAAAAGAGGAAATGATGAATGGGTGGAGGGTTCTCTGCAAATGCTTTGGAACTACATCTATCAAGTGCAGGGCGCTAGCATAGATCTCTCTACCCATTCCTTTGCTCCCCTTTTGTTGTGATCTGACTGAAGCTTACCCAGTCCTTTTGGTTTGATGGTACGGATCCGAACTGAGGAATATTTTCCAATTATTGAAGAAGAAAAAATGTGGTCTTCTTGTGATATTTAGTTGCTTTTTATTTTTTACTTGTCTTAATTAGGAAGAAAAGGATAAATAAGTTATTGGAATAATTGATTAAATATGGTATAGGCCAATACTCCTGAATTGAGAAACCATGATCGCCAATTCGCCATCACAAATGTCGGCATTCACGTAAAAAATGGCTAAGCTTCACCTGGGTCTTGATGCACCAACGAAAAAACAGTGTAATATTTATTTGCTTTCTTAGAATAAGAATCTATATTATATTAAAAGGTGTGTTGGTTCCCTATATTATGGAGATTAGGGACATGTATGATGGGGCCAAGACTCGGGTTAGGACAGTAGGAGGCGATTCTGAGCATTTTTCGGTTGAAATGGGGTTACACCAAGGCTCTGCGCTCAGTCCGTTCTTATTCGCCCTAATGATGAATGCATTAACAAACCATATTCAAGGGGAAGTGTCATGATGCATGCTATTTGCCGATGACATAGTTCTGATTGATGAGTCACGAGCCGGGGTTAACGAGAGACTAGAAGTTTGGAGACAGACTCTTGAGTCTAAAGGTTTCAAGCTGAGCAGAACAAAGACGGAATACCTGGAGTGTAAGTTCAGCACTGAGCCGGGGGAAGTGGGGGTGGATATGAGGCTTGAATCACAGGTTATCCCAAGTAGAGGCAGCTTCAAGTACCTTGGTTCGGTTATCCACGGGGGAGGGGAGATCGATGAGGATGTCGCACACCGTATTGGGGTAGGATGGATGAACTGAAGGTTAGCATCCGGAGTTTTGTGTGACAAGAGAGTGCCAACGATACTCAAAGGTAAGTTCTATAAAGCGGTGGTTAGACCGCCGATGATGTATGGGGCTGAATGTTGGCCTGTTAAGAACTCACATATCCAAGATTAGATGCTGAGATGGATGTGCAGCACACTAGGATAGACAAGATTAGAAATGATGATATTCGGGAGAAGGTGCATGTGGCTCCCAGTGATGACAAGATGCGGGAAGCGAGGCTCAGATGATTCGGACATGTACAGAGGAGAAGCCCAGATGCTCCAGTAAGGAGGTGTGAGAGACTGGTTATGGAGGGCACGAGAAGAGGTAGAGGGCGGCCTAAGAAGTATTGGGGAGAAGTGATCAGGCAGGATATGGTGAGACTTCAGATTTCCGAGGACATGATACTTGATAGGAAGTTATGGAGGTCGAGTATTACGGTTGTAGGCTAGAAGGTAGTTGAGTCTTGCGTTATCTTGTAGTGTTGTGAGCCTAGTCTGGTAGGGTTTTTGTCTGAAATAGCTAGGGGCGTTGCCGTGTCTTACTATTTTCTCTTTTCGGTGCAGGACCTATTTACTAGCCATCATTTTTGTTTTGCATTTTTCCTTCTGCATTTTATGTTCCTATTTTTCCTATGATCTCTGTGGTAAAACTAATATTCTCTTCTTTTTGTTTTTCTTATTATCTTGAGCCGAGGGTCTTCCGGAAATAGCATCTTTACTCTGGGTAAGGTCTGCGTACATACTACCCTCCCCAGACCCCACCTGTGGAATTTTACTGTGTTGTTGTTGTTGTTGTTGTTGTTGTTGTTGTTGTTGTTGTTGTTGTTGTTGTATTATATTAAAAGGAGAGTAGTATGCATTGTGGTTAAGCCAAGTGGCAAGCTAAAATGAAGCCATTTGGCAATTTTAAGACAATATCTATAATTACAAAATATAAATGGAAACACAATTAATGGAAGTAGTTGAATGAATCTTATACATAATTTAGATAGATCTTAGACAAATTTAATCTATTATCTATATTTATATTTATATGTATATTTATATCCATATCTACTATATTTAGATCATATAATGATCTACTCATAGATTTTCTTTTATATTAGCTAGAAATACGGAGGTAAAAAGTTAATTTAAAAACTATAGTAGAAAAAAATAAAAAATATAGAAAGACGTAAACTGAGATAACATAGAACTATCTATACTTTGGAGTAAGTTAAAATATAAAATAAAACAAAAATTTACTTAAGATATTAAAGATTTATTGACTTCAAAAATTTAAAAAATCAAGCAACAAAATATGATCTTACATAAAATATACAAATTATATACAATGTAAAAAAAGCAAATAATCAGTAAAATATATTTTAATAATAAGAATAATAAAGTCATATTAATATTGACACATATTTTATACATAAATAAATATTTCTTATATGATTAAATAAATTTAACTTAAGAAGACCAAATCTTAACCTCTCGGACAAAATTTAAAAATACCTACAAAATCTAATAAGAATTAAGGCAAAATAAATTTGATCAAATTTAACTTAAATGTTTAAATCAACTAATATGACTTCTATTTTCATTGTAAATAGATTCCAAAACTTTCTAAAAATAAGAATTTTATTTTAGAATTACTAACCACATGATCCCTTTTCTTCCATTTCATATATATATATATATATATATATATATATATATATATTATGTAGAAATAAATGATAGAGGAACCATTGTTATAAACATTTGAGATAAGATTTTGTTTATAAAGAAATATGATAAGAAATTGAGCCACATGACAATATAATAATATTAAGTATATAATAATATAATAAAAATCTAATAAGAATTAAGGCAAAACAAATTTGATCAAATTTAACTTAAAGGTATGAATCAACTAATATTGACTTCTATTTTCATTCTAAGTAGATTCCAAAACTTTCTAAAAATAAGAATTTCTATTTTAGAATTACTAACCACATGATCCCTTTTCTTCCATTTCATATATATTTTCTTTTTAGAAATATTATGTAGAAATAAATGATAGTGGAACCATTGTTGTAAACAGTTGAGATAAGTTTTTTTATAAAGAAATATGATAAGAAATTGAGCCACATGACAATATAATAATATTAAGTATTAAATAATATAATAGAAAAATTGAGGAACAAATAGAGAGAAAAAAATCAAAAATTTCATCATACAAAAGAAAAAGGATAAAACTTATTTAAATTTGAGATGGTAAAATTTTGCTTAGGTATAATAAGAATAGTATGCATGTGCATAAAGCCACATAATTAAAGTCTATACATAAAAAAATTTAAATAATAAATAATATAAATAAATTAGAGATCATGTGAGGATATTTATACTAAGAATTACTTTAAAAAATAAAACAATGCAAGTATACAAACTCAAAAATATTATTAATAAATTTAAATAAGTTAAAAATTTCAAACAATAGTTTAAAAATAAGATAAATATTTAATTTAATATAAAAATTATATATATATATATCTATATTATATTAAAAAATAGCAGTGGATAAGAATATTAAATAAAGTGTAAAGTTAATAAAATAATGTGATAATATTACATATTAGATGACATTATATCATAAATAAGAAAACCAATTAAAATTTAAAAAAATTATATTAAAAATAAAAAGAAAAAACTATTTAAACTTGAGATTAGAAAGTTCATAAAGTTATGATAAGAACACTTAAATTTTGGATATGACCACAAAATTGAAGTCTTGCTAGATAAAGAAAAACAAAAATTTGATACCAAATTAAATATTTAAACATATTAAATAAATATCTCATGTAGGTAATTTTATTAATAAAATTAAAAGTTAAATTTGTATCTTGAAACTAAAGGAGAAAGAAAAATTAATTGTACATAATACAAAAATAATTATAAGAAAATTCAAATAGGTTTGAAACATTATAAAGGAACTTATGTATTAATTTTTAGACTAATTCAAAGTAATATTTTAAAATAAGACGTGATATTATTTTGAGTTTGGGCCAAATATTTTTGTAAAAGCTAATTAAAAAATTTTAGTAGGGAAGAGAATATATAAAGAGGAAACTAGAGATAGTGCAATGATACTTATATTGTAAATTTTTTAAAATATATATAAATTAAATTATTAAATAATAGTAAAAAAAATTATTGATAGATTTGAATGATGAAAGAGTTCTGAGTAAAAGGATGATAGTATAAATACATTAAATTTTAAGAATAAAAATTTACATTTACTGATGATTATTAATAGGGTAATAAGTAAGACATTAAGTTAATTTATAAGCTAATAAATGTTCGCATTACAGTATAACAATATTAAGTAATAAATACTGCAATAACTATAAGCAAAGAACAAAAAAAGAGAAAAATTATGTCTAAAAATGTAGAAGGATAAGACTATTTGAATTTGAGATGAAAATAAAGTAGTAGTAAGAATTTTCCCAAAATAATATTATTTAATATGCTCAAACAAGACATATCACAATGTTATATGTTAAGTATTATTAAATATTGACTGTAAAATAAAATACAAGTGCCAACATCAAGGGGTTGGGTTATTACAGTATAAAAAAAGAAAACAAGTTATCCACTATGAGATTTGAGAAATGATTTCATGTCCTGCTTCTTAATTAATATCTAATAATTATTTATAATTTTCATATATAAGGTTTAATTTTAAGATTATTTGCATATAATTCAAATAATCCAAATCATAATTTGATATGGTTTATACCGCGCATCACGCGGGTACTAAAACTAGTAGATTGATATATGTATATACTGATTTTAGTAGTGTATAGTATCTATCAATTAAAAATATATACATTGACGTTAAAATAAAATGCAATATTTGCTTAGATAATAAAAATAATTTTCTCATAATAATTGTACTAAATATCTTCTAAATATCCACAGATGAATTGGGTTAAATTAGTTTTATATTATTTTTTAATTATACATATCTTATAATATGACTTACAAATATGTTAAACTGTATCTCACTGACATCTCTTTATGAATATATTTTGGTTGTTACTATTTCATCCTTATTTCTTAAAGTTTGCATTTAACCAATTTAGTTCTTAATGTGATGACCCAAAAGGTCATCTCTTGTTTTAGAAGTCAAATTTGCGTTTTGAGGCCTTAAAATCTTCCTTTTTGTCTCAACTCAATTTGCGTGCGTAGTCCGGGCGCATTTTCGGAAAGCTTTTATGTGAAATTTAAGAGAAATATTGAATTAGCCTTTAAAATTTATTAAAGTTGACTTCGATTAATATTTTTGGTAAACGGATCAGGACCCGTGATTTGATGGTCCTGTAAGGTCCGTAGTAAAATATGGGACTTGGGCGTATGCTCGGAATCGAATTCTGAGGTCCCTAGCCCGAGAAAAGAATTTCTAAAAAAAATTATTTGCTGGAAAATATAAAGACTTTTGGAAATAAAATGATGTGTGATCTTGATGGAATTGGGCCCATATTTTGGTTCTGAAGCCCAGTACAGGTTTAAAACCATATTTAAGCCGAATCTGTAAAATTTGGTAAGAATCGGAGTTGATTTGAAATAAATCGGACCCTTAGTTGAGAAAATGGAAATTTTAATGCTCTTAAAGAATTTCATGAATTTGAGGTTAAATTCATAGTTATTGATGTTATTTTGATGATTTGATCGCACGAGAAAGTCTGTATAATGTATTTAGACTTGCGTGCATGTTTGGTTTGGAGTCCCGACGGCTCGGGTGAGTTTTGGATAGGCCACGGAGTGATTTGGACTTAGGAAACTCAGCTATGCATCTGGTATTTTTGTACAGGCCTCTGATCTCGCAATTGCGAGATCAGGCTTCGCAATTGCAAAGTGAGCAGGCATGGGAAAAGCGACCAATATGTTGCAAATGCGAACCAGGCTGGGCAGGCCACTATCACAAATGCGAATAACTGGCCGGAATTGTGAAGGCCATTCGGTCGCAAATGCGATGTTTTCTTCACAAATGCGAAGGAGCAGTATTTCAAATGGTTCGCAATTGTGAACCCCTGATTGCAATTGCGATAACTATGATCTGTTAAGTGGGATTTCAGACGGAATTTTCATTATTTTGCAATTTTCTCAAACCCTAAACACCCCTAGGCGATTTTTCAAAGACCCAAACTTCTCCAAATCATAGGTAAGTGTTTTCTAGCTCATCTTCTTCAATCTAATTCATCTTTTTTAGATGATATCACTTCAAAATCTAGGGTTTTTCATGGAAAACTGGGTGTTTTGGGTAGGAATTAGGATTTTCAAATTTTGGGGATTTGGACCTCAAATTGAGGTCGGATTTTCAAACCAATTGCACATTTGAGTTCGTGGGTGAATGGGTAATCGGGTTTTGGTGCGAACTTCGAGTTTTAACCAAGCGGGCCTGGGGTCGATTTTTTACTTTTTGGGGAAAATATTGTGAAATCTATATTCATGCATTAGAATTGGTTTATTTAACATTTATTAATGTATTAAGTAAATTATGACTAGATACAAGCGGATTGGAAATGAAACCGAAAGGTAAAGCGGTAATTGAGGCTTGATTTTTGTCTGTGGAATTGAGGTAAGTGTTTGGTCTAACCTTAGCTTGAGGGAATAGGAGTTGTAGTCTTATTTGCTACGTGTTAGTGTTGAGTACGACGTATAGGTGTGGTGACGAGTATCTATGCATTGGTGTCAAGCATGCCCGTGCGTCTTATACCATGACTGTTGTGAATCTAATATGTACTGTCCATATTTAAATTGATGATTATCAATGTTGAACAAAACTTATAAAAAGTTTCTTAGTAATTCACCATTGTTGAGTATTGGCTCAAGTTGAGATTTATTTTGTGGAATAACTATTGAAACGAGATTGGTTATAGCTAATTCCCTTACCGGGATGTAATATTTCTATTGTTTGGGTGAGGAGAGTGTAAAGCACGAAGGGTGATGCCGTACGTCAGATTGCGAGTGAGTGTTAATGCACGAAGGGTGATGCCGTGCAATGTTGGTGAACCCTATTTTTGAAGGGTAAAGCAAAAGAATACATGCTCAGTGTTTATGTCACGACCCTAAACTCGGACCCGGTCGTGATGGCGCCTCTCGTGAAGACAAGGCCAACCGAGACATTCCTAATTCACTTTTAAGCAATTAAGATAATACAAATAAGTCTGAAACATAATAAATATTCCCAAAAAGATAAGGTGAAAGTGTACAATTGCGGAAAATAAGACCAACACATCGCGACATCGGGGTGTCACCAGTCATGAGCATCTCTCAATATACTACAGGTCTGAAGAGTCTACTCAAATTATTACAGAACACTAATAAGAGAAAGGAAATGAGATAGGGGGAGAAGCACGGGGCTGCGAACGCGAGCAGCTACCTCGTGAACTCCGGAGTCTACTGGAAGCTCTCAACCCTCGCCAGCAGGACCTGATGCACCTGAATCTGCACACGGGGTGCAATGAGTAAAGTGAGTACTCCAACTCAGTGAGTAATAATCATAAATAAAGATTGAGAAATATGAAATCACGTAAGGCAAATCACAGGCTATAAGAAAGCAGTAAAAGCCAGCAAAAGAGTGAAACAGTGAAAATATGTAAAGTCATTTTAGTTTAGTTTAAACTTCATGAATTGCCTTTTTAACAATTAAGCCAGTAAAAATCCCCTAAAGGTTCAAATAGTTGGCACAAGGCCCAAATATGGCATTCATCCCAAAACACGATGATAGCAAATAGTTTCCAGTCAAATACGCAATAAAACAATCTTTCAGGATAGATTAAGTCACAATTCCCAACAGTGCACGACGGGTCAGGTCAATAATAGCTATGCTATTGCCCTACTGATTTAAGGCCTATATGGGCTTCATGTGATTCGAAGGCACCACGCTCGTCATCAAGCGTGTGCGTCACCTCAATATAGCACAACGATATGTAATCCGGGGTTTCATACCCTCAGGACAACATTTACAATCATTACTCACCTCGATCCTGTCCAAACTCTAGCCCGCGATGCCTTTACCCTCACGAATCGACCTCCGGATGCTCCAAATCTAGCCATAATCAGTACATAACCATTAAAATATGCTAAAGAAACAAAGCCCACTCGAAAATATTCAATTTACATCAAAAATCCTAAAATTTCTCAAACCTGGCCCCCAGGCCCACGCCTTGGAATCTGATAATAATCACATCAATAGAATCTTCATCCTCTCACGAGTCTACCCATATAAAATTCATCAAAATCTGACCTTAATTGCCCATTCAAATCCAAAAAAGAATTCTCAAACTGTTATTCTATTTTTACCTAATTTTCACTCTAATTTCTCAAATTAAATGATGAAATTCAAGACTAAATCATGGAATTAAACCAAATACGAGTGAAGAATACTTACCCTAATTGCTCCATTGAAAATCCCTTCAATATTCACCTTCTCTCGAGCTCTCCAATAGCTTTTATGATATTGGACTTAAACCCTCGATTTTGAAATATAAACTGTTTGCCCAGGTATTTCTTCATCGCGAACGCGGCATATCCCTCGCGTTCGCGAAGCACAACTCTACAAGACCGGTATTCCTTCTACGCAAACGTGAGAAGCCCCTCACGAACACGATGCACAACACACTCAACACTTCGCGATCGCGACCCCTACTACGCGAACGCGTAGAACAAATTCATTGTAGGCCCAACTACCCCCTTCCTCTATGCGAACATGACATGAGCCTTGCGAACGCGATGACCATAGACCTCACATCTTTGCGATCTCGGAACCATCCTCGCGAACGCGAAGGCCAACTTCCCAGCCTCATACCTTAACCCTTTGTGAACGCGGGACATGCATCGCGAACGCGAAGGTCAAAAACATGCAACACCAACAACAGTAACTCAACAATTTTTCACAACATGAAATGGTCCGATTGACCACCCAAAACTCACACGAGGCCATCGGGACCTCAACCAAACATGGCAACATATCCCATAACATCATTCAAACTTGTTCCAATCTTTGGAACGCTCAAAACAACATTAAAACACCAAATTTGCATCGGATACAAACCTAAGAATTTCAAGAACTTCGAAATTATGCTTTTGATCAAAAAGTCTAACAAACCACGTCCGAATGACCTGATGTTTGCACACACATCCCGAATGACACAACGGAACTATTGCAACTCCCAGAATTCCATTCTAACCCCTATATCAAAATCACACCTATCAACCGGAAAATGTCATAATTCTAATTTTGCTAATTCAAGCCTAAATCTACTTTGGACCTCCAAAATACATTCCGATCGTGCTCCTAAGTCCCAAATCACCTAACGGAGCTAACCAAATCATAAAAATTCTGATCCGAGATCATATACCAACAAGTCAAATCTTGGTCAAATCTTTCAAATTTTAAGCTTCGAACTGAGAACTGCTTTCTTCAAAATTCATTCTGATCACCCTGAAAACCAATACCGACGATTTACATAAGTCATAATACATCAGACGGGTCTAGTTGTGCCCGATAACTGGCGAGCGAAGTGCAAAAGCTCAAAACGACCGGTTGAGTCGTTACATCTTTCCCCACTTAAACATACGTTCGTCCTCGAACATGCCTAGAGTTGTTCCAAAAGCCAACCAATCGCTGAATAACCTTACCATGCATATACCTGGGAGTGATCCCACGTCACCCTATCCCATATAGGCCCGATAACACCATGCAACTAGAATTTAACAATCCAACCTAGCACATAAACCTTAGAACCATATTTTCACTCCTGAAATCATCCACAAGATCAAAATCTCACATCTATACTCTGAATAAGCCCGAACAAGTTGTAACAACACATACCTGAAACCTCAGGTGCAATTGTATGATATACCACATAACTCAAACACTTGTAGCGATAACTTCTAATCACAACAGCTGCTCGCAACAACCGAATACCAATAGCAAACCTCTTATCAACTAAAGTCTCCTTCAAACACTTTCATATACTGCCAATGGTAAATGAAACACGTAGAAAGTCATAACCATTCCTCAGATCAACCATTCATGAAGCCACTCCTCCTTTGGCAAGGACCCTAGCAAATTTCTGAGCCGAACATCGATGTTGTCCTTCCAACACGCTGAAACCGAATCCGTTTGTATTCATTCTAGATCCCAACAACCTCATCTAATCCAACACCACTACTCGGGTGACATGACACATCAATACAATTTAAAGCCACAACTCGTGCAATCCGTGCACCAATGAGCAACAATCTGAATGTACTCAAATCATGAAAGAATGACTCGAATGAGAGAGTTGTACTGCAAGCTCACTAGTACCACCAAACACAATGTTGAGAACCCGTCACACAACATAGAAACAGAACACACGAACCTAACCCGAAGGGTCATACCTCCACATAACCTCGTTGCAATGCGTGACCCTATCCAAACACTAGTCCACATGAAATACCTCAAGACACTATGCTCAAAATCGACAACCACACGCAATTTGCTGTCCAGAACCAAAGCAAATAATCATAATCACGGCGAAGCAATTGGCATAATAGTACGCAAACTTGAAAGAACACAGCCGATATGCCACCCACCGAGCAATACCCAATACTCTTCCCGCTCGAATTCCACTAAGAGACCCCAATAAAACCGCACCACATGTGCCTATAACCAACAAATTCCAACGCCTCGCAACACGTAAAGATAACTTATAGATCTCACCAGGTCACTAATAAGCTCAACAACAATCGAATCAACGCATTCCTCAATAATACAACTCGGAGCCAACCAAGCCGACTCAAGTGAGAACACACATCCATATTGGCCTGCCAATGAACCCCTTATCAAGGAAACCATGAAGTTGCTCCTTCAACTCCTTTAACTCTGTCGGTGCCATACGATACGGTGCCCAGCATCAAATCTATACCGAAATCAACAACCTTATCCGATAATATGACCGGTCATAAGAACCACATCCAAGAAGTCCCTCACCACCAGAACTGAATCAATGGTAGGAGTCTCTGCACTGACATCCATCATGAAGGCCCAAATAAGAAAGACAATCCTTCCCAGCCATCTGCTGGGTCTTCGAAATATAAAACGACCCTACTAAGAACATAATTGTTGAACCTTGCCACTCAATCTGTGGCATTCCCGGCATAGCCAACATCGCCGCCTTAGCTCAATAGTCCGAAATAACACAACACGGAGACAACCAGTCTATACCCAATATTACATCCAAAACCTAACATACCAAGCAACAAGGATCCACTCGGGTCTCCAAACATCCCAATAGTTACCGCACAAGACCGATGTACACGGTTCACAACCACGACCTAACCTGTCTATGAGAACTCCCAGTCTCCAAATCCATATAGCACACAGATCACCATATCTGGTCCCAGCTCCACCTGAATATACAACACACCTCTAATACCCAAACATCCATGAAAGGTACTCCTATAATTCTTCTATGCCACCAAGCAAACTCGAATATCAACAGTCGATCAAACAAGAGTGTGCCGCAATACCAATAAAGTATTCTCAACTCAACCACATTGCTATTTCTAAAATTTATACCCCCATCAAGCCACAACAATTAGAAATATCATCTCCCTAATCATCTGGAGATCATTTCCCTAATCGTTTGGAGCTGTCCATGCTACCTAAGAATTTGTGACCTTCTTTTCAAAACTGAATTTGTGACCCTACACATGCAAATCTCAATCCTACACAACATACCGTATATACCATACCACCCTAGGATAAACATGAGAACTTCATATCCATTCTGAGCCACAAGAAACTATGTACTCAACTAACCAAGAACTTCCCATTTGATCCCATCTAGGAGAAAGAATCACTATACATCCCATGCTCCTCATACCAGTAGAAAATATACACCTCCAAACCGTGGTTAGAAATCATCAAAAACTCTCAGAGTCCCCTTTGCACAAACCAAACCTGTCAGGACTGAATCCTTCTAACTTAACCAAGCTACGCAGGCCACTAAAACCCAAGAGGATCGCTGTGAAACACTAGTATAAGCTCATTGTAAGCACGTGATTTTTGACCCTCCCCGAGAATTTTCACATTTTTAGTGTGAATATGTGAAATTGGGTCTAGTATAGCTATTTTAACTATTTTTACTTTATTTCGTTGCAAAAAGAAAATTTCAAAAATATATATATAAATTTTAGTTTATGTATTTCTCATAAACTTGAAAAATACAAAAAATTGCACTTTATTTTTGTACCTTATATAATTTCGAAAAAATACAAAAATAATAATTCTATTAAAGTTTTATAGGCATTTTTAACTTTGAAAAAATACAAAAATATTACCTCATATTTTATCTTAATATTTTAAAACGAAAATTACAAAAAAATAGTTTTATTAATATTTTGTAGCTATTTTAAACCTTGGAAAATATTTAAAAAGATATAGTTTTGTTTAAGTACTAGTCTTATTTTTGGTAGTTATTTTGCTTACATAGGACTAGTTAAGCAACGTGTTCCTATTTCTCGGGTCCGGGCCAAAGAATAATATTCGGGTTTAAACTATCCGGTTTTAGGCCTAATTTTCGGACCTAGCCCATAATAAACCGTGTCCAGGACACATGGGGAACCCCACCACGCATGGGGGACATATGCCTCGAACCCCACCACGCGTGGGGCTCATTTTCATGGGCAAAGCATTACAAAACACGGAACGAAAAAAAGGGACGGAGGAATTGTTTTGAAAAGGCACCACTGTTCACGCTTCTTCTTCATAAAAAGAAGAAGAAGCAAAACCCTAGAGATCCGGGACTCCACCATCGTCACCCAACACCACCCGTCCCCTCCAACTCCGTCAACTGCTCACGACCACCAACCAAACACCAGTCCGTCAACCTGCTGCCTCAAAACCACCATGGACGACCACTAAAAACTCCCTCCATCGCTGCACTCCGACGACCTCAGCTGTTCGTCGTCCCAGTCCGGCCGTCGACCACTACCCAAACCAGTCGATTCTACTGCATCGCCACCACCAAACGACGCCATAACCACCATCGTCAACCTCCAGCCCTCCGTCGACCAAGCACCCATAACCACCCGACGCCATAACCACCATCGTCAACCCCCAGCCCTCCGTCGACCAAGCACTCGACACCACGCACCAGTCCCGTCACAGCCTCACAGTCGACGAAACCAGTCCCAAAACCAGCATCAAACTCAGTGAAACCACCTCCTTCATCAACCAAACCGTCTCGACCTCAACCCAAAACCACCAGTCCGCCGTAGCCACCACCCAAACGATCACCCTACTGTCCCAACGACCCCTTTGGTTCATATCCACGTACCAACTGCTGCGTCAAAATATACAGTAGCCACCAACAGTCTTGGGCGTTGACAGTTTTGGGGTCCAAGCTTTCCATCGAGGTCATCTTTGGTTTGTCGAGGTGCTAGTCCGAGGTTTCGTCGTTGTTCCGCGTCCAGTGAGGTCTGGTTTGAATTCCGTCGGGGTCGTGTTTGTCGTCCTGAGTTTGCCGAGGTTCAAAGGTTAGTAAACCTCGATGTATTAGATAAATAAACTTACGTTGAATGTTTGAGATGCAATATAAAATTGATATGATAATTTTCTGCTTATGTTTCACCGTATGCATTTTAGTTCATTTTTGTGTTATGTTATTATTGATTACTTGATGTCATTTGATTTAGTTGTATTAGTAGTCCCAAGATTAGTATTGTTATTATTTACGTTCAATGTGTTATGTTATTATTGTCTTAGTTTATTTGGACAAAATTAATATTAGTACCTGTTGTTACTACGCCCGAAACACTCATTCGCCTAGCTTCTTTTATTAAATCTTGACAAGTTATAAGATTTTAGTTGTATAGAGGCCGTAAGTTTAGTATTGTTAAAGGCGTAGAAATGGCATCCTTTAAAAATAAATAAATAATTATAAAAAAAATGAATAAAAAATAATAATAAAATAAATAAAATGAGACGAGCCTCGCCGGAAAAAATATACAGATTGCGGAGCCCTAACAAAATATATGTATCAAATACTTAGATTCTGGGATGGGCCGCTTAGTAAATTTCACGGTCTTACCCCAAAAAAAATAATAATAATAATGCGCTAGTTGCTTTAGGCGCGCCTTTAATAATGTTATCTCCCTAAACTTGGGTGCACATTTATGTGACCCAATTCCAAATCTCAACGGAGTCGAAATATGTCTCTAGTCACGGGCGCGTTGATTGTGGCGTGGCCCGAGATGCATTTCCATAACGTTGCAAATTCTTAAAAAAATAAGAATGAGATGAGCCTCGCCGAATAAAAATACAAATTGCGGGGCCCTCAGTAAATACTTGTTTAAAAGTACTTAGAATTCAAGAGGGCCGCTTAGTGAATTTCGTGGCCTTCCCGAAATAATAATGCGATAGTCTCTTTAGGCGCGTGTTTAATAATTTACTTTCTTAAACTTGGGTGTGCATTTCATGCGACCCAAATCCAAATCCCAAAACGTCAAATAAGATATGTTCCGGATTGTGGGTGCATTTCATGTGACGCAGTCCAAAGACATGTTTTAAGCGATGTTCACATTCTTAATAATAATAATTAATAAAGCGGTTAAAAGATAAAATTTGCACATGGTTCATAATTGTATTAAAAATCAGATAAATAAGCCGAATATAACAGTTGAGCGACCGTGCTAGAACCACGGAACTCGGGAATGCCTAACACCTTCTCCCGGGTTAACAGAATTCCTTATCTAGATTTCTGGTACGCAGACTGTAATATAGAGTCATTCATTTCCTCGATTCGGGATTAAAATTGGTGACTTGGGACACCCTAAATCTCCCAAGTGGCGACTCTGAAATAATTAAACGAATCCCGTTTCGATTGTCCTTTAATTGGAAAAAACTCCCCTGCGCCCCTCGGGCGCGGAAAAAGGAGGTGTGACAGCTCTGGCGACTCTGCTGGGGAATTGGAAACCCAGAACCACTGGTTCAGGGTTAAGAATTCGAGCTTAGAATAATTGTTATTATTTGGCTTTATTTATTATCTGATTATTACATGTTTTGAGCCTAATGTGCTAAATGCTGCTTTTACCGCTTTGATATTATTTGAACTGTATATAAACTGTGCCGAAACCTTTCTCTTCTTACCTCCGGGGATGTGCTTACTGGTTGAGACTCCCTATTCTGTTAGTGTCATACCCTGAATAAAAGAGGCTCGGAAAGTTTCTAAGCCGGCTGGCCTTTTGGTTCCCGGAAAGGAGCTCCTTCCTCAGCTCGAGTTGTCCGCTCGGGTACACTGTCTAGAACACCGACCCAGGTTTTTGAACCTAGTATAACAAAGCCACATGCCGGATCCCTAGTAGGAACGTTTATTTGCATCATGTGCATTTGACTTAGGGGACTCAACACAGGGGTTGGGTCCGTCTAGGACAAGCAACCTGAAAATAATAGACCATCTTTTGGCATCCTAAGTGCTACATGTTGTATTTATTCAAGGGTGAATGGGTCGTTTGGCGGACCAATAATAGTTGCGGACAAATAACACACCTTGTTAGGTTGATCACATTTAAATAAGAAGGCCGCACGTTTTTCCAGCATGATGTTGCTTTTTGGGAAAGCACATGGGGAACATTTGTGGAATCCAAGAAGTCTTGGAATTCCCATATGTCCCCCACGCTTCATATGTTGGGAAAAGCGCATGGGGAGCATTTGCGGAATCCAAGAAGTCTTGGAAATCATTATGTCTCCCATGCCACATTTTTGAAAGAAATAATAAATATAAAAAATAAAAATACAAATAAAAACAAAACATGAAAATTCAAAAAAAGATTTTGTATGTTGTCATCATTTTCCACATATAAGAAAATCGTGAAAAGATGAGGAAATGGCAGTGTAGAGATATAACTACTTATTTTTAGAAAGAAAATAAAACAAATGTCCAAGTAGTGTCGAAACTCTGCCAAAATTTTGAGAATATAAAATAAAAAAAATATATGTCTTATTAGTTTGTTTTTTTTAAAAAAAAAAGCATTAATAGAAAAGAAAATTGTTTGTCTTGCCGTAAAAATGAAAAAAGAGTCTTGTTTTAAAAATATGTGTTATTTATTTGTTTATGAAAATGACAAAATTAAAATAATCCAAAAGTATTTTCTCCATTATTGGCTTCTTTAGGAAGTCTTTCTAATTGTTTTCAAAAAATAATATAAAATAAAAAAAAATCCGAAAATATTTTGAAATTGAAAAGAAAATTCAAAATCCAAAAAAAAATATTTTGAGAAGCATTTCTTTTTATTAAAAGCAAAATTCCGAAAAAATATTTTCTTCTTCTTCTTTAGAATAAAGAAAAAAGAGCAAATGAAAATTAAAAAAAATATATCTTAGAAGTGTTTCTTTTAAAAAAAGAAAATCAATAATAAAAAAAATGCTTCCTTTAAAGTAGTTCTTGTGCCCGAACTACGCGGGTTTGATTCTCACCGGATGTGAGATACGTAGGCAACCCTCATCGGGTCCAACCCCACCTTTGCTAAAATAGCTAAAAATCAAAATTTTAATCTTGTCATAAATAAGTCGGGTGATGTCCAACCCACCTTTTGCTAAAAAGCCAAAAAACAAATAATAATAATAATAACAAAAAATACATGTCAAATTTTAGCTTTTGTCATAAAGAAGTCGGGTGATGCTGTTTTGTCATAAATAGCCGAATGTTCCCAAAAGGGACGCCGGAAGGCTGACTTTGCATAAATAGCCACCATCGGGTCATTTTAAGATTTGGCCCAGTTGACCCACACAGCCTTAAAAAGCTTCGTCCCCGAGACGTCGAAAGGCCGTGTTTGCAATACAAGGTTTTTATCATAATTTGAAAAAAACAAAGAGTCAGCGGTCGGGTGAATGCCGTTTGGATGTTTAGTCAAAAAAAAATGAAAAATAAAATAAGTCGAGCCAGCTTCGGCCGCGTCTTAAACCGTTCTTGCCGAAATAGCCTTAGAGTATCTTTCAGTTGTCGAAAGGTTATTTTCGTAAAAGAATGGACAAGTTTGTAAAGTGTTAAAATAATCCTCCCCGGCCTCAAAATTCATGTGAAATTCGGAAGGGGCCACATTTGCAAAAATAACCATTTGGTTGCATTTGTCGAACAGAGAAAGGGAGTTAGCCTTTTGTTTTTGAGTTTATAAATCTCTTGATTAAAGTATATGGGTTATTTGATTTTCAAGTTTGTAGGTCATCTTTAAACCTTTGAAACCCAGTTTGTTTTAATATGAAAGTGAAAAGAAAAAATGTTCATTATTGTTTATCTTTTATTGGCACGAACTACGCAAGGTCTGATTCATGCGGGGTCATGATACGTAGGCAATCTCCATAAGATTCGACCACAACAAAAAAAAAGAATGAAAAAAAGAGAATGAAAAAAAAATGAAATGAAAAAAAAAATGAAAAAATGAAAAGAAAAAAATGGAAAAAAAAGAAAGAAAAAAGAAAAGAAAAGAAAAGATGTTGTCAATAATGAGGACTGACTGAGTCCATTCTAACCCGTTTGTTTTGCAAATAAGTTAAGGTGGTTGGTTTGTGGTAAGCCGGACAATGACACCCAGAATCCTTTACTTGCACCTCATGATGCACACTCTGCGGGAATCAGGCCTGATGATAGAAGCATTCAAGTCCTATTGGGAACTTGTTGACTAAGGGCAATGATATTGAAGTTGGCAATGGTCATTGCAATACTAATGCAAAGCTCAGTGGCTACGGTGCCAAGTTTGATAAAATGGGAGGAAGCTCCGTTCCTTGGTTAACAAGAAAGAAGCAGTTGGTGGCTTATTTTGTTGTCATTTCTGTTGTTCGGATTATTAGGGTTATAAGTCGAATGTTGTCTTATCCAGTTTGTTTTTAGGATTTTGTTCGGGATTGTTTTTTTGTTATTTAAACCATTTCACCGGTAGTCTAAATACAAAGTCCGGTCTTTTATTATTTCCAGTCGTCTTTTTGTTTAGTCCTTTTATCATTTCGTTCAATGACGATTCTAGGGACATGACATGCACCCAGTTTGGGCCTAATCTTAAAAGTTAATCATAAAACCCTGGGAAGGTGATCAAAGCATTCAAAGGAAATAAGAACGGTTTGGGATTATTTGAAGCCCGAGTCATGTGGAACTGGGGCAAGGTAAACACAAAGAAAACCGTTAAAGAAAGATTCGCCTAAATTGGCATGAGGGTCGTTCATAATAATGAGAATAAGAGTGTCGCCCAACGGTGTTTTAGAAGTGACAAATGAACAAACAGATGTTGAATATAATTGTCAAGTCCGGCACCATCGGAAGAGACTATAAATCTATTGTTTAATTGTGTTGTTTGCACTTGGCATGTGTTGAAGACTGGAATGACGAAGGCATTTTGTTCTGCTACCCAAACACTTTATCCTTCGTTAGCCCTTTGAGCCTTATTTATTTTCTTTCATACCCCTCGTTCGGAATTAGTAGCAACGAATAAAATACGCAAGCATGGCAGGTAAGAGAAAAGAAAGAAAAGAAAACAACAAAATGGAAAAAGAAGAATAAAAGAAAAAGAGAGAAAGAAAAAAAAAACAACGACAAAAAGAAAGGAGAAATGAGAAAAGAAAAGAGAAAAGAAAAGAAAAGTGATAACAAAAAAGCAAAAAAAAAAGAAAAAAAAAATCAAATGAAAAAGAGGAATTGGGAACTACGTTTGACCTGATTCCTCAAAGAGGATACGTAGGCGCTTCACGGTTCGGTCATAGTTTTGAAAAATGAAAAAAAAATCATCAATTAAAATATCCCCAAGCAAGAAACTGGGGCAAAAGTTGCGTTTGTTGTAAATAAATCTAATTCCGAAGGTTGTAACTAATAACCAAAAAATTAATGTATTTTTGAGACTTTTATACCCTTTCTTTCTAGCCTATCCAAAACCCACATTACGGTCCAAAGAAAGACCTTCTGATCAGTCTCCAAAAGATGCCAAGTCAGACAAATGAAGAGTCTTACCGGCGAACATAACATTCTGTTCCACAGCAGAAAGGACTCTAATCTCCAGCAGAAAGAGTCGTACCGGCGACACTCCAAATCCCCAGCTGAAAAGTTATACAAATGAGAGAGTCTTATTGGTGAAAACCTTCACAGACACCATAAGGCGATGAAAGCTGAGAGAAAACCAAAATGAGAGAGACTTGATAGTGAAAACCCTTCGGGCACTACAAGTCGAATAAGATTGAGAATCAGAGGGGGAATCGCCAATGGAAGATCTTAAAAGATGATTGACGGCAGAGGATAGGCCACATACGCATGTCATGGCCATTAGAGTCGGTATCTGCGTTTGATAGGTTTTTATTTATAGTTTCTTTTGTAAAAGAGTCATCGTTTCCTTTGTCTTTTATTTTGTTTCTGTTATCTTTCTCCTTTCATAAAAAATTTCCCCAATAGAGTCTGTCCGGTCAGAACAAGTATGAAATGACTTCAAAATATGCCATCAGCTTTCCAAGATGAGATCTGACTAGTATATCCAAATGGTATAGTCAGCGAGGAACAAGCGCGAGGCCAGTGTCAAAAAAGATATCCCCAGCAAAGGGAATTGACAAAAGGATTGACGGGCGTCAAGAGAGATATACTTGTCAAACCCAAGGTTATAAACCTCAAAGCCAAGGCCCATGAACAAAGCGAGGAAAGCAGTGAGCATGATTTGGAGAAATCCATACTAGACTAAAAGGTCGGGGAAATGCCAGTTTCCAAGCTATGCCACAAAAGAAGAGGGATATCCCCCAGCAGGAAGGGATTATCCCCAGCACATAATATCATCCCCAACAAGTTGTGGAACACAGAGCAAGGAGGGAGAAAGGGAAAACCATCCCAGCAGGAGTATCACAACCAACCACCATGTTTTAAACTAACAATTTTGTTTGATTTGAAACAGGTAAGGGAAATGGCATTGAGGCAGAAACGCATGCCACAAGGGATATTATCAAACTGGGGCAGAAAATTTTCCTTCCATTTAGAAAATTTTCTGGAAGTCAGGTACCCCCAGCTGATAACATTTTACCCCCCAACAGGTAAGTAAATCAAGGGAGGTAGTCTTTGAAGGAAGAAGCTATGCAAAAACAAAACAAAAAAGGAATAAAAAAAAAGAATAATAATAAAAATGGGGAAGGTAGAAAAGGAAAATTCATCCCAACCCCCAGCAAGTATTCGAGGTAAGACATTTTCAAGTCTTAAAGATATTTTGGGTTAATCCGCCCTCAAATAGGATCTGTCGGGTTCATCCGCCCTCAAATAGGATATGTTGGGTTCATCCGCCCTCAAATAGGATCTGTTGGGTTAATCCGCCCTCAAATAGGATCTGTCGGGTTCATCCGCCCTCAAATAGGATATGTCGGGTTCATCCGCCCTCAAATAGGATCTGTTGGGTCCATCCGCCCTCAAATAGGATCTGTCGGGTTCATCCGCCCTCAAATAGGATATGTCGGGTTCATCCGCCCTCAAATAGGATCTGTTGGGTTCATCCGCCCTCAAATAGGATATGTTGGTTTCAGTCTTTTTATTTCAAGTTTTAAAACCAGGCGCCCACCTGTATAACGAGAGGAATACTTTTATGTCTTAGTTTAGACAGGCGCCCACCTGAATAACGAGAGGAATACATTTTCTGTCTTTTCGTTTCTGTTCAAGGTCACCCACCAGTATAATGCGGGCATATCATTTTTCATGTCTTTACCAGGCGCCCACCTGTATAACGAGAGGAATACTTTTATGTCTTAGTTTAAACAGGCGCCCACCTGAATAACGGGAGGAATACTTTTGTCTGTGCATTTCATATTCTAGGCACCCACCTGTATAACAAGGGAATACATTTTGTGTCTTTACCATTAGGCGCCCACCTGTATAATAAGGGAATACATTCCACGTCTTTACCCATAGGAGATGCATTTCCTCCTAGGTTTGTTTAGTTTTACCCATAGGAGATGCATTTCCTCCTAGGTTTGTTTCAGTTTCACCCATAGGAGACGCATTTCCTCCTAGGTTTGTTTCAGTTTCACCCATAGGAGATGCATTTCCTCCTAAGTTTATGTTTTACCCATAGGAGACGCATTTCCTCCTAATTTAAGTTTTACCCCCTAGGAGACGCATTTCCTCCTAAGTTTTAGTTTCAGTTTCACCCGTAGGAGATGCATTTCCTCCTAAGTGGTTGTTAAAGATAAAAAAAAAAATGACCTAGTCTGATGAACCTTCTCCTAGGATCAAAATCTTAGTCCGATGGATTTTTCTCCTAAGATAGAGACCTAGTCTGACGAACCTTCTCCTAGGATCAAAATCTCAGTCTGATGAATCTTTCTCCTGAGATACCAAAAAACAAAAAATCTTAGTCTGACGAATCTTTCTCCTAAGATACCAAAAAGAAAAGACCTAGTCTGATGAACCTTCTCCTAGGATCAAAATCTTAGTCCGATGAATTTTTCTCCTAAGATAGAGACCTAGTCTGACGAACCTTCTCCTAGGATCAAAATCTCAGTCTGATGAATCTTTCTCCTGAGATACCAAAAAACAAAAAATCTTAGTCTGACGAATCTTTCTCCTAAGATACCAAAAAGAAAAGACCTAGTCTGATGAACCTTCTCCTAGGATCAAAATCTTAGTTCGATGAATTTTTCTCCTAAGATAGAGACCTAGTCTGATGAACCTTCTCCTAGGATCCAAATCTTAGTCTGATGAATCTTTCTCCTAAGATACCAATAAAAAGACCTAGTCTGATGAACCTTCTCCTAGGATCAAAATCTTAGTCCGATGGATTTTTCTCCTAAGATAGAGACCTAGTCTGACGAACCTTCTCCTAGGATCAAAATCTCAGTCTGATGAATCTTTCTCCTGAGATACCAAAAAACAAAAAATCTTAGTCTGACGAATCTTTCTCCTAAGATACCAAAAAGAAAAGACCTAGTCTGATGAACCTTCTCCTAGGATCAAAATCTTAGTCCGATGAATTTTTCTCCTAAGATAGAGACCTAGTCTGATGAACCTTCTCCTAGGATCCAAATCTTAGTCTGATGAATCTTTCTCCTAAGATACCAAAAGAAAAGACCTAGTCTGATGAACCTTCTCCTAGGATCAAAATCTTAGTCCGATGGATTTTTCTCCTAAGATAGAGACCTAGTCTGACGAACCTTCTCCTAGGATCAAAATCTCAGTCTGATGAATCTTTCTCCTGAGATACCAAAAAACAAAAAATCTTAGTTTGACGAATCTTTCTCCTAAGATACCAAAAAGAAAAGACCTAGTCTGATGAACCTTCTCCTAGGATCAAAATCTTAGTCCGATGAATTTTTCTCCTAAGATAGAGACCTAGTCTGATGAACCTTCTCCTAGGATCCAAATCTTAGTCTGATGAATCTTTCTCCTAAGATACACAAAAAAAAAAGAGTTTGAATTTGAAAAAAAACAAATACAACAACGATTGAAAAAAAAAGAAAAAAAGAAGAGAAAAGAAAAACGTTTGAAAAAAAAACGTTTCCTAAATCCAGGCGCCCACCTGTATAACGAGAGGCATACATTTCAGTCTTTTATTTTAAGTGTTGAAATTGGGAGCCCGCCCAGATAACAGAGGCATAAATTCAGTCTTTTTATTTTTAAGTGTCGAAGTTGGGAGCCCGCCCAGATAATAGAGGCATACTTTCAGTCTTTACTTTTCAGGTGTAGAAATTGGGAGCCCGCCCAGATAACAGAGGAATACGTTTCAGTCATTGAAGCTAGGCGCCCACCTGTATAACAAGGGAATACATCCTAATCTGGTGTTTAGTTCACTCTCAGCACTGCATCAGTAGTATCAATGGGCTACGATTTTGCTAACGACTCACAAACCTTCCCAGTACAAACTGGGTTAGGAAATTTTGTTTGTTTTGTTTGTTTTGATTGTCAGGGGCCTGCCTGTAGAGCAGAAGATTGTTATATGTCAAAGATTGAAGAAGTTAGGGGTCCGCCTGTAGAACAGCGGGATCGTTCAAAGTCAAGCCGGAGTTTGTGGTAAAAGCAGAAGGACTACAACAGAAATCCCCAGCACTCAATCCAAGATAGAAGCAACAAGAAGCTCGCCCCAAGTATGCGAGTCAACAGTCTGAGAGGGTCAACAAAAGCTAGTCACAAAAAGAAAAAAAGAGAAAAAAAAGAAAAAGAAAAAGAAAAAATGAATGAATCCAAAGCACGGAAGTGGAGAACAGATGTGATCTGCTCAAGAACTAGCGCCTACAACTAGCAAGTATCAAGGTTCAAATCCAAAGTCTGCATGAAGCACCATTCAAGACTCAAGACCAAGTTTCAGAAGACTTAAGAGATAGGAATCCTTGTAACTAGTAGCTGATAGGCTTAGTTAGTCTTTTTCAGTTTTCATTTTTGTTGTAACGACAGGACCGCGGACCGGAACCTCAACGGAACGGCACCTCGATCGGCTCTTCACCTCGGTACACTTCACTATCTCTCTCATTTCCGAACTACACGTGGCCTGATTCCTGTATAACCAAGGATATGTAGGCAGCTCGGATACCAGGGCTCGGTCACATTCCCTCCCTTTCCTTAAGTGTAGTCCGTTCAAGTAATGGTCGGGTCAAAAACACGTCTAGTCGTTCTTTGTCGGAAAACTCTTCGTGTTTCCAGTCAAAGAGGGGCAGCTGTAAGCACGTGATTTTTGACCCTCCCCGAGAATTTTCACATTTTTAGTGTGAATATGTGAAATTGGGTCTAGTATAGCTATTTTAACTATTTTTACTTTATTTCGTTGCAAAAAGAAAATTTCAAAAATATATATATAAATTTTAGTTTATGTATTTCTCATAAACTTGAAAAATACAAAAAATTGCACTTTATTTTTGTACCTTATATAATTTCGAAAAAATACAAAAATAATAATTCTATTAAAGTTTTATAGGCATTTTTAACTTTGAAAAAATACAAAAATATTACCTCATATTTTATCTTAATATTTTAAAACGAAAATTACAAAAAAATAGTTTTATTAATATTTTGTAGCTATTTTAAACCTTGGAAAATATTTAAAAAGATATAGTTTTGTTTAAGTACTAGTCTTATTTTTGGTAGTTATTTTGCTTACATAGGACTAGTTAAGCAACGTGTTCCTATTTCTCGGGTCCGGGCCAAAGAATAATATTCGGGTTTAAACTATCCGGTTTTAGGCCTAATTTTCGGACCTAGCCCATAATAAACCGTGTCCAGGACACATGGGAAACCCCACCACGCGTGGGGGACATATGCCTCGAACCCCACCACGCGTGGGGCTCATTTTCATGGGCAAAGCATTACAAAACACGGAACGAAAAAAAGGGACGGAGGAATTGTTTTGAAAAGGCACCACTGTTCACGCTTCTTCTTCATAAAAAGAAGAAGAAGCAAAACCCTAGAGATCCGGGACTCCACCATCGTCACCCAACACCACCCGTCCCCTCCAACTCCGTCAACTGCTCACGACCACCAACCAAACACCAGTCCGTCAACCTGCTGCCTCAAAACCACCATGGACGACCACTAAAAACTCCCTCCATCGCTGCACTCCGACGACCTCAGCTGTTCGTCGTCCCAGTCCGGCCATCGACCACTACCCAAACCAGTCGATTCTACTGCATCGCCACCACCAAACGACGCCATAACCACCATCGTCAACCTCCAGCCCTCCGTCGACCAAGCACCCATAACCACCCGACGCCATAACCACCATCGTCAACCCCCAGCCCTCCGTCGACCAAGCACTCGACACCACGCACCAGTCCCGTCACAGCCTCACAGTCGACGAAACCAGTCCCAAAACCAGCATCAAACTCAGCGAAACCACCTCCTACATCAACCAAACCGTCTCGACCTCAACCCAAAACCACCAATCCGCCGTAGCCACCACCCAAACGATCACCCTACTGTCCCAACGACCCCTTTGGTTCATATCCACGTACCAACTGCTGCGTCAAAATATACAGTAGCCACCAACATTCTTGGGCGTTGACAGTTTTGGGGTCCAAGCTTTCCATCGAGGTCATCTTTGGTTTGTCGAGGTGTTAGTCCGAGGTTTCGTCGTTGTTCCGCGTCCAGTGAGGTCTGGTTTAAATTCCGTCGGGGTCGTGTTTGTCGTCCTGAGTTTGCCTAGGTTCAAAGGTTAGTAAACCTCGATGTATTAGATAAATAAACTTACGTTGAATGTTTGAGATGCAATATAAAATTGATATGATAATTTTCTGCTTATGTTTCACCGTATGCATTTTAGTTCATTTTTGTGTTATGTTATTATTGATTACTTGATGTCATTTGATTTAGTTGTATTAGTAGTCCCAAGATTAGTATTGTTATTATTTACGTTCAATGTGTTATGTTATTATTGTCTTAGTTTATTTGGACAAAATTAATATTAGTACCTGTTGTTACTACGCCCGAAACACTCATTCGCCTAGCTTCTTTTATTAAATCTTGACAAGTTATGAGATTTTAGTTGTACAGAGGCCGTAAGTTTAGTATTGTTAAAGGCGTAGAAATGGCATCCTTTAAAAATAAATAAATAATTATAAAAAAAATGAATAAAAAATAATAATAAAATAAATAAAATGAGACGAGCCTCGCCGGAAAAAATATACAGATTGCGGAGCCCTCACAAAATATATGTATCAAATACTTAGATTCTGGGATGGGCCGCTTAGCAAATTTCACGGTCTTACCCCAAAAAAAATAAAAAAAATAATGCGCTAGTTGCTTTAGGCGCGCCTTTAATAATGTTATCTCCCTAAACTTGGGTGCACATTTATGTGACCCAATTCCAAATCTCAACGGAGTCGAAATATGTCTCTAGTCACGGGCGCGTTGATTGTGGCGTGGCCCGAGATGCATTTCCATGACGTTGCAAATTCTTAAAAAAAATAAGAATGAGATGAGCCTCGCCGAATAAAAATACAAATTGCGGGGCCCTCAGTAAATACTTGTTTAAAATTACTTAGAATTCAAGAGGGCCGCTTAGTGAATTTCGTGGCCTTCCCGAAATAATAATGTGATAGTCTCTTTAGGCGCGTGTTTAATAATTTACTTTCTTAAACTTGGGTGTGCATTTCATGCGACCCAAATCCAAATCCCAAAACGTCAAATAAGATATGTTCCGGATTGTGGGTGCATTTCATGTGACGCAGTCCAAAGACATGTTTTAAGCGATGTTCACATTCTTAATAATAATAATTAATAAAGCGGTTAAAAGATAAAATTTGCACATGGTTCATAATTGTATTAAAAATCAGATAAATAAGCCGAATATAACAGTTGAGCGACCGTGCTAGAACCACGGAACTCGGGAATGCCTAACACCTTCTCCCGGGTTAACAGAATTCCTTATCTAGATTTCTGGTACGCAGACTGTAATATAGAGTCATTCATTTCCTCGATTCGGGATTAAAATTGGTGACTTGGGACACCCTAAATCTCCCAAGTGGCGACTCTGAAATAATTAAACGAATCACGTTTCGATTGTCCTTTAATTGGAAAAAACTCCCCTGCGCCCCTCGGGCGCGGAAAAAGGAGGTGTGACACTTATTACCTCATAAGCATCCCAAGAACTAATCATATCCTGACCATTCCGTTCTGGCCTACTACCAAGCTAACCCATCTACCCGAATTCCTTTTGATTTACCTTCAACTTGATACTCCTTCTTGTTGCAATACCATAATTCCTCAACCCAGACTCACCACATGAGACCCAAGCATAAAGGCACATCATCTAAGGCTCATAAGCTGCTGAATACTTTTTTAAATATTCCCAAAACCACCACGTTCAAAATACCTATCCTGAAGAGACTTCCTGTGAATCTGAAACCATTACCTTCCTAACACTGATATATAGAATCCCATAATTGATATAGAAATGACACAAGTCTTGACACCCTCCAATGCAAACCTCAAATTCTAGCCAAATATACAACCCAAAAATCTTCAATTATTACAGGAAAAATCTTGAACATATTAGAACCATTCTCGAGATTCATCCACTCTACTCAAACCTCAATTAGACCGATCAGATGAACCGAACAACCGGTGCCTCATTAGCACTCAGACACCGCAAAATGTAACCTCACCTTAATGCAACCAAGAAATTTCCTATTCTATGCATCGCACACCCTTTACCAATAACCACTCAAGATATTCCGTGATTCTCATACACCTATGAAGGATAATATAACCTTTGTCAAAATTTTCTTTTACTCGAGCCATCCTCGATCTCAATCTCCGTAACCATAACTGATTCACCCGCACGCCTCAAACTGGAACCAACATAGCACCTAACCGTGCAATCACCTAATCATTAGCAGACTCCCCCACTTGGCTCGAAGCCATAGACCAAAACACACACAATAACTCATAAAGCATATACCCTATCGCATGCCATAATAACACATTGAGATTAGACTCAACCCTTCATAAGCTCGTGAAACACAGACCCTCTAGTACTTTAAATCTTCTGCAAATCTTGCATTCACTCTCGTAACAGTTAAACCCACTCAATAAGGCAACCCAATTTCAAATTGCAACACATATATTTCCCTGGTAACAGAGGTCTTCCCAAATGACATAAAGGATTGCGCAAACTTCAGCACAATCCGAAGGAGATAACCCACCTGTTTCGCCTCAACTAGCATCTCTTTATACCCTTTCACTGTCATAGACATTACATAGTCACTTAATCTTCTTGAGTCTGAACTCATACCACAATATGAAATTTACTTCACTCCCAACTAGAAAACATGAAAAGATTCTTCACACACCCATAAATCGGTGCTATACCTCAAATCAAGATGGAAATCAAGTACCTAATAATCCTTTCTGTCCTCAGGCAGACCCTTCTTGTCTCATTCAATTCACATGAACACATCTCGCAGTCACATCACACCTGTCACGTAGCTATCCAGTCATCCCTCCCACTAATAGGGGCACTATCAGACAAATAGATCCAAAAGCACATGCTCACATGATCAACACCTCAGAGCTCAAGCTATAGGCAAAATCTGGCCTCAAGTCCTCCAGACTGGCCCAACATCAACACACAGAGATCACATCTCACCCCTCGATCAGGGAATCACAAGTCGCCAATGCACAGTTGATACCGAGCGCTCATGTGCACATACGAATGCATGGAAGGAATTCAAAGAGTTACACCTCAAGCTGAATCAAGGACACACGATAAGAATTCAAGAATGTGAAGTTTTTCCTATAGGTTTTGCAGCCTCCAGAGGATAAGTACAGATGTCTCCGTACCGATCTGCGAGACTCTACTGAACCTGCTGATGACTCGTGAGACCTATGTAACCTAGGCTCTGATACCAACTTGTCATGACCCTAAACCCGGACCCGGTCCTGATGGCGCCTCTTGTGAAGACAAGGCCAACCGACACATTCTCAATTCACTTTTAAGCAGTTAAGATAATACAAATAAGTCTTAAACATAATAAATATTCCCAAAATGATAAGGCGAAATAGTACAATTGCGGAAAATAAGACCAACACAGCCGGACATTAGGGTGTCACCAGTCATGAGCATCTCTCAATATACTACAAGTCTGAAGAGTCTACCCAAATTATTATAGAACACTAATAAGAGAAAGGAAATGAGACAGGGGAGAAGCATGGGGCTGCGAACGCCGAGTAGCTACCTCGTGAACTCCAGAGTCTGCTGGAAGCTCTCAACCCTCGCCAGTAGGACCTGATGCGCCTGAATCTGCACACGGGTGCAGGGAGTAAAGTGATTACTCCAACTCAGCGAGTAATAATCATAAATAAAGACTGAGAAATATGAAATCACGTAAGGCACATCACAAGCTATAAAGAGCCAGTAAAATAGTGAAACAGTGAAAATATGTAAAGTCATTTTAGTTCATTTTAAACTTCATGAATTGCCTTTTTAACAATTAAGCAAGTAAATGACATGCAACTAGGGAATTTAAACACTTAAAAGATCGCCCCTCGGCACAATATCAACAAAATCCGCCCCTCGGGCAATATCATAGAACAACACCAGCCCCTCGGGCTATATCTCATATCACAATGGGTACTCGCACTCATTAGGGGTGTGCAGACTCCTGGAGGGGTCCCTTACAGCCCATGCACAATATTAAGCCAAATCGTGGCATCATTTCTAGGCTCTCGACCTCATATCAACAAGCCACCTCGTGGCGTACAAATCTTAGGCCCTCAGCCATCATAATTATAATCAATGTTTCCTCACAACATAGGCCTTCGGCCTTACTCAGTTAGAATCTCACAAGCCACTCAGGCAACAGTAAAAAATGGCGCTCAGCCCAAAATATCATTTAAGTGTTAAAGCAGAGTAAACATGGTTGAGTTATGAAAATAGTAGAATATATCATGATTGAGTTCAAGTATAAAGTCAAAATAATGAGGAATATCAATAAAATCCCCTAAGAGTTCAAATAGTTGGCACAAGGCCCAAATATGGCATTTAGCCCAAAACACGATGATAGCAAATAGTTTCCAGTCAAATACGTGGTAAAACAATCATTCGGGATGGACTAAGTCACAATCCCCAACAGTGCATGACCCCACGCTCGTCATCTAGCATGTGCATCACCTCAATATAGCATAACGATGGGGTTTCATACCCTAAGGACAACATTTACAATCATTACTTACCTCGATCCGGTCCAAACTCTAGCCCGCGGTGTCTTTGCCCTCACGAATCAGCCTCCGGATGCTCCAAATCTAGCCACAATTAGTACATAACCATTAAAATATGCTAAGGGAACAAAGCCCACTCAAAAATACTCAATTTACATCAAAAATCCCAAAATTGCTCAAACCCGGCCCCCAGGCCCACGTCTCGGAATCCGATAAAAATTACATTAATAGAATCCTCATCCTCTCACGAGTCTACCCATATCAAATTCATCAAAATTCGACCTTAATTGCCCATTCAAATCCCCAAAAGAATTCTCAAACTTTTCTTCCATTTTCCCCCAATTTCCACTCTAATTTCTCAAATTAAATGATGAAATTCAAGGCTAAATCATGGAATTAAACCAAATAGAGTGAAGAATACTTACCCCAATTGCTTCATTGAAAATCCCTTCAAATTTCATCTTCTCCTGAGCTCTCTAATGGCTTTTATGATATTGGACTTAAACCCTCGATTTTAAAATATAAACTGTCTGCCTAGGTATTTCTTCATCGCGAACGCGACATATCCCTCGCGTTCGAGAAGCACACTGCTACACAGACTGGTATTCCTTCTACGCGAATGCGAGAACCCCCTCGCGATGCACAATACACTCAACACTTCGCGATCGCGACCCCTACTATGCGAACGCGTAGAACAAATGCATTCGTGTCCCAGCTACCCCCTTCCTCTATGTGAACGCGACATGAGCCTCGCGAACGCGATGACCATAGACCTCACACCTTCACGATCACGGAACCATATTCGCGAATGCGAAAGCCAACTTCCCAGCCTCACACCTTAACCCTTCGCGAACGCGGGACATGCATCGCGAACGCGAAGGTCAAAAACCTGCAACACCAACAACAGTAACTCTGCAATTTTTCACAACATGAAATGGTCCGATTGACCACCTGAAACTCACCCAAGGCCCTCGGGACCTCAACCACACATGCCAACATATCCCATAACATCATTCAAACTTGTTCCAATCTTCGGAACGCTCAAAACAACATTAAAACACCAAATTTACATCGGATTCAAGCCTAAGAATTCCAAGAACTTCCAAATTGCGCTTTTGATCAAAATGTCTAACAAATCACGTCCGAATGACCTAAAATTTTGCGCACACATCCCAAATGATACAACAGAACTATTGCAATTCCTAGAATTCCATTCTGACCCGTATATCAAAATCTCACCTATCAACCGAAAATGCCAAAATTCCAATTTCGTCAATTCAAACCTAAATCTACTCCGGACCTCCAAAACACATTCCGATCATGCTCCTAAGTCCCAAATCACCTAAAGGAGCTAACCAAATCATAAAAATTCTGATCCGAGATCATATACCAACAAGTCAAATCTTTCAAATTTTAAGCTTCGAACTGAGAACTGTTTTCTTCAAAATTCATTCCGATCACCCTGAAAACCAAAACCAACGATTTACATAAGTCATAATACATCACACGAGGCTAGTCGTACCCGAGAGCTGGCGAGCGAAGTGCAAAAGCTCAAAACGACCGGTGAGGTCGTTACAGTTATGAGCACGTGATTTTTTCCCTATATATGAATAATTCCCAAAATCCCAAACAAAATAATTTGTCTTGATTTTTACAATTTTTGTGCATCTTGGTGTCATTTTCTGATAACTGTTGCATTTTATTTGCGCATGTTAATTTTTATAAAATACAAAAATATGCATTTTGGGCATTTAGGCTTTAGGTTTATATTTTTAGTATCCATTAGGGTTTAAGTTGTTTAGAACAAAACATGAAAATCACAAAATTAGTTCACTTTAGCAGTTGTCATGAAATAGTTTTTTTATTTATTTAAAACAATTTTTTAGGAATTGATTAATCTTTGTTTTGAAATAATTAGGATTTCATGTTAGTTTTACATCTTTATAAAAAGTAGAAAATTAGAAAAATTGTAAAAAATGGGAAAAAGAAAACAAAAAGGAAATAAAAATACATAATGGAGTTGAACTTGTGTGAAATCCGGAAATGTGGGCCAAATACACAAAATCCTCCCGGCCCAAACGCATTTGCTTTAAGAAGTAAGTCCAGCCCAAGTCCATACCCGGTCCGTCCCTTTTAAAATGAAACGACGTCGTTTCAGAAACCTTGGATCAGGGCCGTTGGATCTCATCAATCCAACGGTCCGGAACTAACGAGGTTTTGAGTATTTAAGTATCCAAACCAGACCCCCCCCCCACCCCCATTTCCATCATCTTCTTCACCCTACCCCTTTCTCCCCTAACCCTAATCCGCGCCGCCCTAAAAACCCTTGCCGGCGGTGAACGTGACCTACACCGTTCACCCTGAAATTAACACCATGGGTTCCCCTCACCCTCCTCTTGCTACTACACTCGGTGGTTTGCCTCGAATAGGGCTGGAACTCTTCGAATCTTGATTTGAAGTTTTCCGTCCAGTTGATAGTTTGTCCAACTCGGCCCAAATTCACACCCTACAACCCCCAGCCCTTCCTCAACCCCAATCTGTGGTTGTTTCCTTTCGAATCACCCTGAAACGTCCCAAATATTAGATCTAAGAATCACGGCCCAAACCCTAAAATCAAATCCTTCTGATTTCGAACCGTAGCACCCTTAACCATGTGTTCTCGTGTAAGAACACATGGTTAGGGATGTTACGCGTCAAAAATCTGAAAGGGTTCGAATGTTCTTGACTGGCCGGAGCCCTTTTTGCCTTTGTGAGTTTTTCTGTTCTTTCTTTTACTGCTTCTTTTACTCGCATGATTAAAATATTACTTGCAGTCATTGTTTCATTATTGTCCTGTTAATTTTTGGTTTAACTGTTAGTTTATGTTCTGTTAATTTTTGTTGTTTCTGAGTTTGTTAGTTGATTGAATGATTATAATTTCGTGGATTAATAATTAGTTTAAGTTCTTTTAATGATAAGCATGGTAGCATAAGCACAGTTTGTTTTAGTTTAATTTGATTGAGTTGGTTAATTGAACGTGATTGGGGCAGTCAGTCTGTTTAGTTTGGTTTCTGTTTGTTAGTCGATTAATCTTAGCTGGTTCCTGATTGTTATTTAATTGATTTAGTTAGTTTAAGACTGGGTTAGGGTGTTGGGTTTAGTTATTAAGGACAAGGGTAGGGTTAGTGATTCTGAGAGGCTTTCAGGGGTAATCTGGGTAGGGAAAAGGGTAGTTCTGATAGGAATAGTAATATCAAGGTATAAAGAAGGGCAGTATGGGTATTGTATGGGTAGAGGAATGCTTTAGGACCTTCTAGAATGGGTTTCAAGTGTAAATTGTAATAAGTACACTGCAGTTACTTGTTTAGCAAGATAAGAATAGAGGGACCAAAGTGAAAATAGAGAGGGACTAATTAGAGAAATCAGAACTTAGTTTATTCTTTGGGGTTTGGCCTATAAAAGGGCATTAGATGCCTTGGAAAAGGGGGCTGCTCTCAGATTTTCTGCCTTGAACCTTAAGTTTTAATTTGAGCATTCATTCCTTCTTTATTTTAGTTAGCATTTCAACTCTAAGTTATTAAAAAATAAAACATCAAATATGGAAATCTGAAACAGTTTCAGGGTTTCATTATCAGTGTTGGGTTTCAGCTGTGAGGGACAGGGGTATGTTAGACTGATCTGGGAAAATTGGCTTGCATTTTTGATTTCTGAAGTAATTCGTCTGTGTTTCTGTGGTATCACATTGCTAGGTTTTTGCTGCTGTTGTTCAAAATACTTGAATCCTCACCTTTTCTCTATTTCATATTCCAATTTCCAGGTACATTTCCCTGAATCTCAATGATGTATGTTGAAGTTGAAATGAAGTGTTCCAAGGCTTGTTATTCAATTGAAAGTAGCCCGTATCTTTGATGATAGTAGTAGTGTACTCCCCTGTTATGTAATTCGCAGAATGTGTATAATTAACTTGTTCATTAGGGTAGATTACATGTTGAATGTTACAAGGTTTAGAACTGTTTAATTGGACATTTGGGTATTCAGATTCTTGTGTATAGTCCGGGGGTGGAGTTCTTTGAAATTGAGCATTTCATGTTTATACCTTTATTATTTTCTGTTTGCTTAAGTTTCACGGTATGCTGAAATCAAATCTGCAAAAGTTGCAATTAATTTAGGGTTCAACACGTTTGGCTGTTTTAATTTTGGGTCGATGAATTGGGCACAGCTTCATACTGGGCCAATTTTGGGCCTGGCTAATTTGCAGTCGACCCAGATTGTGGCTAAACGAGAAGGCAAAATAAGACCCAAGGATTTAATCCTTGGGCTGTGCGAATGCAAGCCCAGTTTTGGGCCTGTTTTTGCCTAACGCCGATACGCTTTAAGGGGCTGTGTCCGCAGCCTTGGCCTGGTGGGGCTTTGTGAGCTCAGGGTCCATTCGTTTGGTATTTTTGTCCAGATTTTCAACGTCAAATTCAACAAATTGTAGGCTTAATCAATTAGAATCCTCAAGTAGTTAATGACACAATTATTCTATTACGTAGGCTAGGAAATGGTGTTTAGCGAATTTCACCGCCTTTCCCAAAATAACAATAAGTTAGAATCTTTAAGCACGCTCTTAATAAAGTTACCTTCTTAAACTCGGGTGCGCATTGATGCGACCCAAATCCAAATCTCGATGAAGCCAAGATGTGTCGACAACCGCGGTGCATTGATTGCGACGTGGTTCGAAACATGTTTTCGCGACATCGTAATTCTTATAAAAAATAATCAATGATAGAAAAGAGCTTTACAAATTGATGTGGGCCTTACCGCACAAAATGAATAAATGTGGGGCCCTTAGTAAATAATTATCGACATGATTAGAATTGGGATGGCCGTTTAGCGAACTTCACGGGTTTTCCCCAAAGTAACTCTATGTTAGTATCTTTAGGTACGATTTAATTAAATAACCCTCTTAAAATTCGGGTGCACATTGATGCGACTCAAATCCAAATCTCGGCGAAGTCGAAACGTGTTGATAACTACGGGTGCATTGATCGCGACGTAGCTTGAAATACGTTTTCACAACGTCGCAATTCTGCTAAAATAAATAACAATAGAAGCGGTTTACAAATAAAAGGCACATGAGCTAGCATGTATTAAAATCAGATAAAATCAAATACAACAGTTAAGCGACTGTGCTAGAACCACAGAGCTCGGGAATGCCTAACACCTTCTCCCGGGTTAACAGAATTCCTTACTCGGATTTCTGGTTCGCGGACTGTTAATAGAGTCATAAACTTCCTCGGTTCGGGATTCAACCGGTGACTTGGGACACCATTAATATCCCAAGTGGCGACTCTGAATAATTAATAATCAAATCCCGTTCTGATTGTCCTTCAATTGGAAAAACTCCTTTACGCCTCTTCGGGGGTGTAAGTGAAAAAGGAGGTGTGACAACAGTTTATCCCTAAAAATAAAACAAAAGAATAATATGAATCTAAAAATATTAATTGCTGATATGTCATACTCATAATGTCAAGAGAAGTTGAGTACGTTGCTAGATGCTTTTGAGAATACCACACACAGTTTCTGCTGCTATTCAAGAAGGGCAGGACTCAGGAGCAAAAGTGAGAGGAGCTTCATACCACTACATGATGTCCATCTAGCAATATATGAATCTGTAATCTTCCTTTCAGCAAGAATGCTACTATTTAATGGGCCTTCACTGGCTTATAGCAGTCTGCTATATGAATTTGATCGGCATAATTGCGCTTTGTTTTCCAAAGTTATTGATATATAGAAATATTTTTGTTCTGTTGTTCATGTGAGATTGGTATGGAATTGGAACTTCAAGAGCAAATAGAATATATGCATTCTTGCATAGTCGAAGAATTTGGCCCACCAACTACATATATCATAAGCCATAATTTAATTTGCTTGATTGGCAAGATAGGAGACGTATTTGTTGGCAGTCGAAGTTTTATACTACTTGGACGCTAGAAATAAGTAATATATATATGATTAATATACTATTTTTATATCTTGAATATTACAATTACATCCATCTTTAATTTGCTTCCTTAAACAAATACTTTAGGTATTTAAGGGCATAAAAGTCTATTAATATTATAGAGATATTTTAGTCATTTAACATTTAGCATAAATTATTCGTACTTTTATAATAACTAGTTTGTATGAACATGCGTTGTACGTGTGTAATAACACGTGATGTTTTAGTCAATTATTTATATAAAGGGATACCAAATTTAATTAATGAGAAAAATATAATAATAAAAATATTAGAAAAATATTATTACATTAACATAATATATGGATTCAAACAGACTGGACATCATCATATGAACCTTCAAAATGATCAATTTAGTTGTCTTAATTAAATATTATTATTATTATTATTATTATTATTATTATAGTTTATAAATATATAATGTGATCATATCGTGCCTAAGTCCTTTTTTTGCAGATGCTATTCTCTGTGTATGTTCCCTTCTGACGCTTTGGTTAGTTTGTCATAATAAGAATTTTATTGTAGATTTTAATATTTCTCTTGAAAGTGCAACATATAATTGTTTGTGCTAGAAAACCTGTTATGACAGATATAATCTTAAATATTTAATATCGAATGGCCTTCCACCGTACATATCTATTGTCAAGTTTATATTATTGTGCATATAACAAACACAAAATTTCTTTCACAGTTATTATGTCTAATTTGTAATGGGTTAGGTTCTAACTATCTAAATGCTTAAAGAGTTCTCGTTCAATTAGGAACAATTGCATATTTTAATTTGTATAAATTTCATTATATGCCTTCTTCCTCTTCCACTCAACCATAATTCGTAAGTCTTTAAAAGCCACCAGGTCAAAACACATACTTTAGTAAATTTTAATTCGTTTTGACAGCTAAAACTCTTTAGTTTTCTTTTATGTTATTTTGGTTTACTTTGAGGCTTCATGATGCATTAGTATTTTTTTTCTTCTAATTGCTAGCTGCTTTTAATCAGAGAATTGAAGATATTCTTATTAATTTAAAATTAATCTTCCATCGTATGCATGTTGATTTTAGAAAAAGAAAAAATACACCGATCATGTTACTGAGAAATTTAGATCCATCAAATGATATATGTAATGGTACAAGGACGGTATATAGAGGTTTTGACAATAGCGTCATACATATAAAAATCATGATGTGTCAATGTTCTTCCAAGCATGTGTTCATCCCTAGAATTCAATTTTTGCCTCTGAGAAATGAAGAGCATCCTTTAAATTTGTACAAAAGTAATTTTCTTTAATATTGTGTTTTACAATGATAATAAATAAATCACAATGGGAAACAATTCCAAATGTATAACACCGCAATATGTTTCTCTCTTTGACAACTACATACTGCACTTTGAAGAAGAATATTAATGTTCACAATAAAAGTACTTATCATGAAGGAGCAATCAGAGCATTAGAAGATTTTTTTTATTTTATAAATGAGGCCTTAGTTTTAAATAGAATGATTACATAATTAAATTTAATCATGAAACTCAAGTAAGATATAGTTAGACAGGATTCTTAGTTATCAAATCTCCTCGTAATTAAATCTCAATAGTAAGGATAATTCAAAAACAAACAAAAAGCAAAAAAGCTAAGTGAAAATAAGAAGTGATATTATCAGGGGCAATGCATCCATTAAGTCACATGCCATCGAAAATTGATGTAAAGTCAAAAGACATACAAAAGACCTTATAATTTTGGAGCTTTCAGAAGCATCCACATTATGATATTGATTTCAGTTAGCACAAACTACACTATTATCTTCTGTTTCAAATAAGAAAGGATTTAATATAAAAAATTTAGTTGTCTTTGAAATTATAAATATTAAAAAAATAATTAAATGACTATTCACTAATATTAGTAAAATAGCTAAATAACTCTTTTGTTCGGTGTTTATTTTTGTGGTAGCTGGAACTTTACACTTCAAAACGAAAGCAATCCAAATTTTTGGTGATGATGACAGTAGAATAAGGCTTCTTCTATAAATGTGTTTGCCTATATAATTCGGAATCTTTTTAAATAAGGTAAAATTGTATAATTGAAATAGAAAAAAAAGTAACACTCCTAACTCCTAACTCGAAAATAATAAAAAAAGAACTTTAACTAAATGAATAGAAAGTGCTCGAACTAAAAAATACTCCTAAACCTTAAAGTTGTATAAGTTAAAAGGACTCCTACAAACCGAAAAGAATTGCAATTTTTACGTTTGCCTTATGTGTAGTTTAGATATGTGTTGTTTAAATAGGATAGATAATGTATATCGAAGTTGATTCCTGATATTAAGGTTTTTGACATTAAAATATGAGAACATACAAGAAGCTGAGGAATTCTACAAGGTCTATTAGGGCAAAGTGTCAACGGGTAACTTTCACTCGCATCCCAACAATAAAGAAAAACAAAAATAGGTCGGAGAATTCTATGCAAATACCTTGGAACTACAGCTAATCAGGTGAAGGCATTTGCTTAAAATTCTCATATTATACCCGGTCCTTTTGATTAGTTGGTAAGGATCCGAATGAGGAATATTTCCCATTTATTCAAGATTTTTTGTCATAGTTAGTAGTAAGCTTCTTAACTTCTTTGGAGCTTCAGTTCTTCTCCAGATTTGTAATATTTGAACCGGGTGTTTTAGTATTAGTTTTTTTTTTTTTTTTTAAATTATTGCGTTGATAGAAAACTATATATGAGCCTCAACTGTTATTTATTACTTTATGAATGTGATTCTGAATATGAATTGGTGTATTAAGATGTCACGATCCCAATTTTCCTCCGTAGAATGTCATGACGGCATCTAGTCTCTAAAACTAGGTAAGCCTAACAATATGCGGAAGTAAAGGGAAATAAGGACTAAAATCTCAACATCAACAGATATATATATATAACTAAAAACTGTCGCTTGGCATGTACAACTAAATTTGTAACTCAAAGTAAGAGCAACTCCCAAAACCCGGAAGTTACAAGCCATAAGCTCTAAGGAAGTACTAAATATCTCTATACAGTAGAGTCTAAGAGAATAAAGAAAAGATAACATAATAAGGACAGAGGGGGACTCTAAGGTCTGCTGACGCTGACAGATATACCTTGAGGTCTCCAAACAGCAGTACAACGCTCTACTATAAAGGTTGATAAGATGTACCTGGGTCTGCACAAAAACATATGCAGAAGCATAGTATGAGTACACTACAACAGTACCCAGTAAGTGCCAAGCCTAACCTCGGTAGAATAGTGACGAGGTTAGGCTAGGGCTCTACTGGATATAAGAAATAAGACAGAAGGTGAAATGAGAAAAATAAGTGGCAGGTTAATGAAACAATAAGAATGTACGGAAAAACAACAGTGCGAGCAATCAAGAAGACAAATACAACACGTAAGGAAACAGACGTCTTACAAGTGAAGGAACAACAACAACAACAACAACAAATAACAACACAACAATTAGGGGAAAATAGTATCCGCATGGCAGAGACCTCGTGCCACAATAACACTCCGCATGGTAGAAACCTTGTTTCAATAACACTCTGTACAGAAGAAATCTCGTGCCAATAACATTCCGCACGAAAGAAATCTCGTGCAAATAACAGCCCGCACAGAAGAAACCTCGTGCCACATAACACTCCGCACGGAAGAAACCTCGTGCCACAACCAAACAATCATCGCAACAAGAATCACGAAAGTCAACACATAATAAACAGAACAATGATATTACAAGCAAGGAGTCCTACAGTTAGAGAACGAACAAGGAAATCAAAGAAACAGGAAATTCAACTAAGCATGTTGTACAAATTGCAATTAAGAGATGAGACACATAGACATGTAAAATTAGGCTTGACATGATGACTACACGTGCTAGAATAACTCGATTAAGGAATAAAAAAGGAAACTAATTAGCAAAAACCAGAATTTCAACATTTAGCCCGTGTATGTACTCATCGCCTCGCGTACACAACACTCATATATCACAAATTGTTACAACAGTATCAAATCCTAAGGGGATTTCCCCCCACAAGGTTAGACAAGTCATTTACCTCAGACCTAGCTCAATCAATCAATAAAAATACCTTTTCCTCAACTTTCCGACTCCGAACGCACAAATCTAGCCAAAAGCAATGAAATACTATAAATATATGGAAAAGGTTAAATATACCCATGTATTATCAGAAAAGATTTAAATGTATCCCTCGTTATACTTTCAGTTTAAATATACCCCTGTCGTTATACTATTGGTTCAAGTATACCCTTTTTCCGTTAAGTTTGTCCAAAGTAGACATTCACTCTTACGTGGCACTGACATTTGATGAGGTGGATGCCACATGACTTGCCACCTCAGTGCCCCTAACCCATTCTACCCCTCCCTTCTATTTTTTTCCACCACTAAAATTTCCTGCCCCTCCACCACTATTATCACCATTACCATTACCATAAAAAATATTGTATTTTAAATTTTAGTCTTTTATATATGGATTAGGGGCGCTGAGGTGGCATGCCATATGGCATCCACCTCATCAAATATCAGTGTCATGTAGGATTAGATGTCTACTTTGGACAAACTTAACAGAAGAGGGGTATATTTGAACCAATAGTATTACGCCGGGATATATTTGGACCCAAAGAATAACGAAGAATATATTTAAATATTTTCTCATAGTGCAGGGATATATTTGGTCCTTTGCCAATAAATATACCTATAAGAAACTAATCTAAATAATGAAATAATGAATTTAACAAAGAATTTGGAAATCTCTCCAAAAAGTTGACCCGCGCCCACGTCTCGGAATCGGGTAAAAGTCAAAAAATCCGAACACATGTTCAACCACGAGTCCATCCATACAAAAATTACTCAAATCCGATACCAAAACCTCGATCAAAGCCTCAAAATTTGGTCTAAGAATCTCATACCTCCCCCCCCCAATTTTACAACCCAAGTCCTTAATTAAATGAAGAAATTAATGATAGATTGGTGGAATATAATAAAGAAAATGAGTCAAGAATGCTTACCCAAACATTTACTTTGAAAATTCTTCAAATTCTCGCCTCAATCTGAGCTCTCTATCTCAAAATATGAAAAAATGGCAAACCCTTGATTTTAAACCTTCTACCCAGCACTTTCTGCTTTTGCGGACAAAAAATCTAGTTTTGCGGTACCGGATATGCGGAGCACACTTAAGCTCCCAGACTTTGCTTTTGTGGACCAAAGGTGCACTTCTGCGGACCGTGTCCGCTTCGCCAATTCCAGGCCTCCCTACTGCTTTCGCGATGCATTCTTCGCATTGGCATGTCCGTTTCTGCGGCACATGGACTGCACATGCGGTCCCAGCTGGTCCTGCCCTAATTCGCTTTTGCGGCTCAAGGGCCGCTCTTGCGGCGCTGCACCTGCAACCCAAAATGCGCAGGTGCGATTGCACCAGAAGAAGCAGTGGTTCAGCAATGCACCAAGTTCAATTTTTGTTCCGGATTCAATCTGAATCACACCCAGGCCCCCGAGACCCCGTCTGAATATACCAATAAGTCCTAAAATATCATACGAACCTAATCGAGTCTTCAAGTAACATCAAAGAACATCAAAAACACCAATCACACCCCACTTCAAGCCTATAGAAACTAAGAAAATTCCAACTTCTACAAACGATGCCGAAACCTATCAAATCACGTCTGATTGACCTCAAATTTTGTAAATAGGTCATATTTGACATTGCGGACCTACTCCAACTTCTATAATCAAAGTTCAACCCCGATATCAAAAAGTCCACTCCCCATTGAACTTTCCAAAAATCTTCCAACTTTCTAACTTTCGCTAAATAATGTCGAGATGACCTACGAGCCTCCAAATCAATATCCGGACGCTCCTAAGACCAAAATCACCATAAGGAGTTATTGGAATCGACAAAGCTCCATTCCGGAGTCGTCTTCACATAAGTCAAACTACGGTCAACTCTTACAATTAAAACTTCAAATTTAGGGACTATGTGTCCCATTCCACTCCGAAACTCTCCCAAACCTGACACCAAGAACCTCGGCAAGTCGAGTAACCATAAAAATGAAATTGAGGAAGCAATGAATAGGGGATTGGGGCTATTACTCTCAAAACGACCGGCCGAGTCTTTACATCCTCCCCCTTTTAAATTAAACGTTCGTCCTTGAGCAAGTATAGAGACATACCTGAAGCAGTGAAAAGATGAGGATAACGGATGTTCCTATCATACTCGGACTCCCAAGTCGCCTCCTCGACTGGTTGACCCCTCCATTGAACCTTCACTGAAGAAATGTTCTTCGACCTCAACTTTCGAACCTGCCTGTCCAAAATAGCCACCGATTCCTCGACATAAGAAAAATCCTTGTCCAACTGAACTAAGCTGAAATCTAACACATGAGATGGATCGTTGTGATACTTACGGAGCATAGAAACATTAAAAACTAGATGAACTCCTAATAGACTGGGAGACAAGGCAATCTCATAAGCAACCTCCCCAACTCACCGCAACACCTCGAATTGGCCAATAAACCTTGGGCTCAACTTGCCCTTCTTCCCGAACCTCATAACACCCTTCATGGGCAGAAAATCGGAGCAAGACTCGCTCCCCAACCATGAATACAACATCGCGAACCTTTCGATCCGCATAACTCTTCTATCTCGACTAGGCTGTACGAAGTCGATCCTGAATCAATTTAACTTTTTCCAAGGCATCCTGAACCAAGTCTGTACCCAATAACCTAGCCTCGTCTAGCTCGAACCAACCCACTGGAAACCGATGACGTCTGCTATATAAGGCCTCATACGGTGCCATCTGAATGCTTGATTGATAACTGTTGTTGTAGGCAAACTCCGCAAGTAGAAAGAACTGATCCCAAGAACCCCCAAACTCCATCAAACATCCACAGAGCATATTCTCTAATATCTTAATAGTGCACTCGGACTGTCCGTCCTAACGGTGAAATGTTGTGCTCAACTCCACCGAGTACTTAACTCATGTTGTACATCCCTCTAAATTGTGATGTAAACGGCGTACCCCAATCAGAGATGATGGATACTGGCATTCCATGAAGCTTAACAACCTCGCGGATATAAACTCGAGAAAACTGAACAGAAGAATAAGTAGTCACTACTAGAATAAAATGGGCTCACTTGGTCAATCTATCCATAATCACCCAAACTGCATCGAACTTCCTTTGAGTCCGTGGGAGCCCAACAAAAAAAATTCATAGTTGTCACGACCCAAATTCCATGGTAGGTCGTGATGGCCCCCAACACCGTTGTTAGGCAAGCCAAACCTAACCAATTAGTGTGTTCTCAATTATTTTATTTAAATAATCCCATCATTTACTTAACTTGAATTTAAAGCAAGTGATAATTAGCAATTCATAATGACAAATATACAACCCAAAGGAATAGTCTACCAATGTGTGTGCTAGGAACTAGTGTCACAAGTGCTAGGGCAAATAGTAGAATATACAAAACAAAATATCACTATCCTACTGCCTGGAACATAATAGATAGTAATCACAAAAAAGGAGACTCCAGCATGCTGTTGAATGGCTCGGAAGGGGGCAACTCACCGTGGAATCTAGGTCAAGGATCGGGGATGCGCGCCGGCTACGTAACTAGATGCATCTGCCTTAGATCCTGTATAATTAAGTACAGAAGCATAGTATGAGTACATAAACAATATGTACCCGGTAAGTATCTAATCTAACCTCGAAGAAGTAGTAATGAGGGGTCGACTTAACACTTACTAGGGTCAATAATATGATAATAGGAAGTTCAATAATTCCAATTCACAATGTACATAGATAGAAACAAGTTCAAATAAGAAATAATAGTGAAAGTCCTCTTATCAATCAATAAATCTAGCATTTCCTTCTTTTAAAACAAGTGGTCTTTCAAACAATAAATCATATAGATTATAAGAGGTTCCGATTCCATTATCACACATTTTTCACCGAGGAAGTTCGGCCCAATCTAAAATAAAAGTAATATGTGCACTGCCGAGGGTCGAACGGCCCAAAACATATTCATATACAGTTACCAACCTGACGAGGCGAACGGCCCGCTCCTATGAAAGTAGTGGAAATAATCACCCGGCACGCAAAATATACTTGAGATGCGGTTAAGTATAGATACAACTTAAATGTTTCTTTAGTTCCTTTTAGAATAATTATTTACTTGAAATCCTTGAAATCATAACATTCTCAACGCGGTTTCAATCAATGAAATTCAACAATTTATAATCATGTAACAATATCCACAAAGCATGGTATAAGCCTAGAACTACCCGGACATAACAGGTATTGTAACCACGTACATACTCTCATCACTTCGTGCGTACGCCCCCCCCCCCACAATCAAATCACACATTAATTAAGTTCACCTATGGGGAGATTTCCCATTTACAAGGTTAGAAAAGAGACTTACCTCGCTTCACGGTCTACTTTTCGATCCAAGCTTAAGCCCACACCCTCAATTTGGTGCCAAACACTCCAAAACTATCCAAATAGCATAGAAACTAATCAATATAGGCTTAAAAGTTCATATCCCAACCATTAGACTGATTCCCCAATCTAAATTACAAGATTCCTAAAATTTGTCCCCGGGCCCACGTGCCCAGACTCCGAAAATCTTTGAAGAACATTGTTACCGATAGCCTAAGGATCGAGAATATATGATTTTTACTCCATTCCATAACAAATTTCATGGTTAAATCTTGTTTTTATCAAAACCTAGGTTTTTACTCAAATCCCATGATTTTCACTAATTTTTGTGTGTTAATCTACCCAAAACCCAAGTATTAAACTCACATTAAGTAGAAATAACTTACTCCACAATGCTAGGTTGAAATCCCCTCTTTGAAAGCTTTCAAATCACCTAAGTGTAGAAGTGAAATGAAATAAATGGCCCAAGCCCCACTTTTAAAAGCTATGTCCAGGCCTCTGATGCCGCATTTGAGACATCAGGTTCGCAAATGCGAAGTTGCAATTGCGACAAAATGATCACAAATACGAACTGGGCCTCCCTCTACCTTGATCGCAAATGCGATAGAAGGGTCGCAAATGCGGACCCTGCTGGGTTCGCAAATGCGAAGAAAACGTCATAAACGTGACCACTGCCCCCAGCCAGGCTTCATCGCAAATGCGATGCTTTCCTCGCAAATGCGATGTTCGCAAATACGAACATTTCCTCGCATTTGCGAGACCTGCAACCTTGCCTAGAAACACCAAAAAATTGGGGTGTTTTTCACCCTCAACCCCCATCTGAAACTCACCCCAGCCCTCGGGGCTCCACTCCGAATACTCACACAAGTCCAACAACATCGTACAAACTTGCTCGAGCGATCAAATCTATGAAATAACATCTAAAACTACAGATTTTACACCAAAACACATGAAATCTTTAAGAGCATTTAAAATTCCTATTTTTCCAACCGGACATCCGAATCACGTCAAATCAGTCATTTTTCTAACTAAATTTCACAACAAGACTTAAATACTATATTGGACCTGTACTGGGGTCCGGAACCAACATACGGGCCCGATACCAACATGATCAAACATTATTCAATTTCTTTAAATCCTTAGATTTTCAGTTTAACAAATTTAAACAAAAATTCATTACTCGGGCTAGGGACCTTGGAATCCATTTCCGAGCATATGCCTAGGTCCCATATTTTAGTACGGACCCTCTGGGACCGTCAAAACACAATTCTGGGTCCGTTTACTAAAAACATTGACCAAAGTCAAACTTGGTCTTTTAAGCCAACCTTAAGGAATCAAGTGTTCCGATTTCAATCCAAACTCTTCCAAATCCCGAACCAACCATCCCCGCAAGTCGTAAATCAGTTAAAGCAAGTACGAGAAGCCTTATTTAGGGGAATGGGGTTCTAGAAAGTAAAATGACCAGTCAGGTCGTTACATTCTCCACCTCTTAAACAAACGTTCGTCCTCGAACGAACATAGAAAAGTACCTGAGAAAGGGAAAAGATGGGGATATCTGCTCCGCATATCTTCCTTGGAATCCAAGGTCGCCTCCTCGACTGGTTGGCCCCTCCACTGGACCTTTACCATGGAAATCCTCTTGGATCTCAACTGGTGATCCTGCCTATCAATAATGGCAACTGGCTCCTCCTGATAACCCAAACTCTCATCCAGCTGAATAGCACTGAAGTCTAACACATGAGACAAGTCGGCATGATGCCTCCGAAGCATAGACAAGTAGAAAACTAGATGAACTCCCAAGATGCTGGGAGGTAAAGCAAGATCATAAGCAACCTCCCCAACTCGCCTCAACACTTCTAATGGGCCAATAAACCTTGGGCTCAACTTGCCCTTCTTCCCTAATCTCATGATACCCTTCATTGGCGAAACTTTCAAGAGGACCTTCTCGCCGACCATGAATGATACATCACGCGTTGTCTGATCCGCGTAACTCTTCTGTCTGGACTGAGTTGTGCGAAGTCTTTCCTGAATCAACTTTACCTTCTCTATGGCATCTCTCACCAAATCTATACCATACAACTAAGCCTCTCTGAGCTCAAACCACTTGATAGGAGAACGACATTGCCGATCGTATAAAGCCTCAAATGGGGCCATCTCAATGCTGGATTGGTAACTATTGTTGTAAGCAAACTCGGCAAAGGCAAGAACTGATCCCATTTTCCTCCAAAGTCAATAACACATGCTCTAAGAATGTCCTCCAAAATTTGGACTGTCTGCTCTGACTATCCGTTGGTCTGAGGATGGAATGTTGTGCTGAGCTCCACACGGGTCCCCAACTCACTCTGAACAACACTCCAGAAATGCGAAGTGAACTGAGGGCCTCTATCTGATATGATGGAAACGGGCACACCACGCAATCGAACTATCTCCCAAATGTAGATCTGTGCCAACCTATCTGAAGTATGAGTAGTCCCTACCGGAATGAAGTGTACCAACTTGGTCAACCTGTCGATAATGACCCAAACTACATCAAACTTCCACAATTTCCACGGCAACCCAACTATGAAGTCCATAGTAATACGCTCTCACTACCACTCTGATATAGGCATCTGCTATAGTGTGCCACCTGGCCTATGGTGCTCATACTTAACCTACTGGCAATTCAAATACCTAGCCACATACTCAACGATGACCTTCTTCATTCGCCATCACCAATAATGCTACCTCAAGTCGCGATACATCTTTGTAGCACCTGAATGGATAGAATACCGTGAACTGTGTGCCTCTTAGGAATCCTCTCTCTCAATCCATCGACATTAGGAACACATAGGCGATCCTGGAGTCGCATAACACCATCCTCGCCCATAGAAACCTCTTTGGCACTACCCTGTAGCACCATCTATCTAAGAAATGCCAAATGCGGATCATCGAACTGTCAGGCCTTGATCTTCCCCAACAATAAACACTGAGCAACAACACATACAAGGACTCGGCTGGGCTCTTAAATGTCCAACCTCACATGTCTGTTAGCCAAGGACTGAATATCCAAATCTAGTGGCCTCTCATTCGCTGAAATGAATGCTAAGCTATCCATACTCTCTGCTTTCCTACTCATGGAATCTACGACCACATTTGCCTTGCCCGGATGATAAAGAATGGCGATGTCATAATCCTTTAGTAACTCAAGCCACCTACGCTGTCTCGAATTAAGATTCCTTTGTTTGAACAAATGCTGTAAGCTGCGATGATCAGTATAAACCTCACACAACACCCCATACAGATAATGCCTCCATATCTTAAGAGCATGGATAATCGCTACTAACTCTAGGTCATGTACATGGTAATTTTTCTCATGAATCTTTAGCTGACGTGAAGCATATGCAATAACTCGCCCCCCCTACATCAATACACAACCCAAGCCAATGCGTGAAGTGTCGCAATACACAGTATACATCCCCGAACTGGAAGGCAACACTAAGACTGATGCTGTAGTCAAAGATATCTTGAGCTTCTAGAAGATCGCCTTAAAATCATCGGACCAAAGTAAAGGAGCACCCTTCTGGGTCAATTAAGTAAGAGGTGATGTAATAGATGAAAACCCCCTGCACGAATCGACGGTAATAACCTGCTAGCCCCAGGAAACTCCTGATCTTGGTCACTTAAGTAGGACGTGGACAACTCTGAACTGCCTCAATCTTCTTGGGATCCACCTTAATACCCTCTCCTGACACAATATGCCCCAAGAATGCCACTGACTCTAGCCAAAACTCACACTTGGAGAACTTAGCATATAGCTTCTGCTCTCGCAAGGTCTGAAGTACTACTCTCAAATGCTGCTCGTGCTCCCCCAGGCTACGTGAGTATATCAAGATGTCGTCAATGAAGATGATAACAAATGAATTAATATAAGGTCTGAACACCCTGTTCATCAAGTCCATAAATGTTACTGGGGCATTAGTCAAGCCAAAAGACATCACCAGAAACTCATAATGACCATATCTAGTACCAAAAGCAGTCTTCAGAACATCTGAGTCCCGAATCTTCAACTGATGGTACTCTGATCTCAAGTCGATCTTAGAGAACACCCTAGCACCCTGCAACTGGTCAAACAAATCATTGATACGAGGCAATGACTACTTGTTCTTGATGGTAGCTTTGTTCAACTAGCTGTAATCAATGCACATCCTCATAGTCCCATCCTTCTTCATACAAACAGCACTGGTGCACCCTAAGGTGACATACTTGGTCTAACAAACCCCTTTGCTAACAACTCCTCAAGCTTCTCCTTCAACTCCTTCAACTCTTTCGGAGCCTACGGTACAGTGGAATAGATATAGGCTTGGTTCCTGGAGCCAAATCAATACAAAAATCAATATCACGATCTAGTGGCATGCTAGGAATGTCATAAGGAAACACATCGGTGAACTCCCGGACTATTGGAATTGAGTCAATCATTGGAGACTTTGCGGTGGTGTCCCAAACATAAGCTAGATAAGCCAAACATCCCTTCTCGACCATATGTTTAGCCTTCAGAAAGAGATAACTCAACTAGATGTATTTACTGAGGAACTCTTCCACTCCAACCTTGGCAATTCTGGCATTGCTAATGTAATAGTCTTGGCATGGCAATCTAGGACAACGTGATATGGGGATAACCAATCCATGCCCAAGATAACCTCAAAGCCGGTCATATCAAGAAACAAAAGATCTGCTCTAGTCTCGAAACCATGGAATGAAACCACACATGACCGGTAGATCCGATCCACAATCAAAGAATCGCCCACATGAGTGGACACATGAATGGGAGTACACAAGGGTTCACGAGGAATATCTAGGAAACGAGCAAATAGAGATGATACATATAAATAGGTAGACCCTGGATCAAATAGTACTGAAGCATCCCTACCATAGACGATAATAATACCTGTGATAACGGCATCTGAGGCCAATGCATCTGGCCTGGACGGAATGGCATAGAATCTGGTTGGCTGGCCTCCACCTGACTGAGCAGTAGCTGGCTGGCCTCCACCTCTAGGACGACCCCTACCAGTCTGTCTCTTGCCTTTGGGAGGCTGGGCAACCGGTGCTGCAATCATGGGCTGATAATCGTGCTATACCACCTTTCCCCAAAGTCTGGGACAAAATCTCTTCATGTGACCTGGATCCCCACACTTATAACAACCCCGTGGTGCCATATACTACTGTCATGAAGCCTAAGCCTACTGACCTGAATACCCACTAGAAGAAACCTAAATGGCCGGTGGGCGATATGAACTCTCTGGCATATCACTGAAGTAAGCACTGGAAGAACCAAGATGACCAGAATACCCGCCGGAGGAACTCTGAATAGCTGGTGGACGGTAAAAACTCTACGACATAGCACTGAAATAAGGCCTCAATAGAGCACCTCGAGGAGGTGGTGGTAGTGCTGAATATGGGGGCCTGCTGGGCTGACCCCTCCCGAAGCGACCTTTGCCCTTAGCTGGGGCACCTCTGAACTCTCTAGAAAACCGGGCCTCTTGTCCTGCTGAATGTGCTCTCTACCCCTCTGGCGATATCCCTCAATCCTGTGAGCAATCTCTACCACTAGCTGATACTTAGTACCCATCTCCACCTCTCTGGACATGCTAGCCTGAATACTGGGGTGCAACCCTGAAACAAATCTCTGCACTCTCTCGGTGTCCATAGGAAGTATCATAAGTGCATGGTGGGATAACTTAGAAAATCTCTCCTCATAATCTGTCACGGACATCTGGCCCTGCTCAAGCTGCTCAAACTGACCTCGCAACTCTTCCCTCTGAGAGGGTGGGATATACGTGTCCAATAGAAGCTATGTAAACTGGTCCCAATTCAGGGGAGGAGAACCTACTAGTCTGCCAAAAAGGTAAGACTGCCACCATCTACGGGCCCTGCCCTCCAGCTGGAAAGTAGTGAAGTCAACCCCATGGGACTCCAATATACTCATGTTATGCAGCCTATCCCTGCACTTATCAATGAAATTCTAGGCATCCTCATGACGCTCACCCCCGAAGATAGAAGGGTGTGGCCTAGTCCATCTGTCCAATAACTTCTGCGAATTGCTATGCACAGTTGGTCTTAGCTCAGGTGCCACTGCTGCAACTGGCTGGGCACCGCCCACAGGTAGAGTATTCGGAGTTTGGTATACGGCAGCTGCGTGCCTAGGAGCCTGAGAAGTAGGGGTTTTTGCTCCCTCTCCTACCTGAGACGTGGCTGGGTCTGCTGGAAATAAACTAGCCTGGGTCATAGAGTCCATGAACCGCAGCATACGACCCATGACCTCTTGGAAGCTTGGTGCGGTCATGATATTCGCCAGGGCAGGTGCTACTGCGGGCACCTCACCCTGCTCCTCAATAATGGGATCCACTGCTGGATCCATCGTTGGTGCAACTGGAGCAGCTCTAGGACGCCCTCATCCCCTACCTCAGGTCGATGCCCTCCCCCCGCCTCGGCCTCTAACAATTTGGGGAGCAGCTCTTTCCAGGTCTGGAACATCCGATGCATGCGTCCTCACCATATGTGAGAGACTAGAAGGAGAAATTTAATATACCATCAATTGCACGATAGGAGATGAATAAATAGTAGTTTCCTAACACCCAATAGCCTCCCGAAGATAAGTATAGACGTCTCTGTATCAATCCTCAAGACTTTATTAGGTTTGCACATGACTTGTGAGACCTACGTTAACCTAGTGCTCTAATACCATGTTGTCACGACCCAAATTCCATCGTAGGTCGTGATGGCGCCAACGCCATTGTTGGACAAGCCAACCCTAACCAATTAGTGTATTCTCAATTATTTTATTTAAACAATCTCATCATTTACATAACTTGAATTTAAAGCAAGTGATAATTAGCAATTCATAATGACAAATATACAACCCAAAGGAATAGTATACCAATGTGTGTGCCAGGAACTAGTGTCACAAGTGCTAGGGCAACTAGTAGAATATACAAAAAAAATGTAACTATCCTATTGCCTGGAACAGAATAGATAGTAATCACAAAAAAGGAGACTCCGGCATGCTGCTGAATGTCTCGGAAGGGGGCAGCACACCGTGGAATCTCGGTCAAGGATCGAGGTGCGCGACGGCTATGTAACTAGATGCACCTGCCTCAGATCCTGTACAATTAAGTACAGAAGCGTAGTATGAGTACATAAACAACATGTACCCAGTAACTATCTGGTCTAACCTCAAAGAAGTAGTGACGAGGGGTCGACTTGACACTTACTAGGGTCAATAATATGATAATAGGAAGTTAAATAATTCCAATTCACAATGTACATAGATAGAAACAAGTTCAAATAAGAAATAATAGTGAAAGTCCTCTCATGAATTAATAAATCTAGGCATTTCCTTCTTTTAAAACAAGTGGTCTTTCAAACAATAAATCATACAGATTATAAGACGTTCCGATTCCATTATCACACATTTTCCATCGAGGACGTTCGGCCCGATCCAACATAAAAGTAAAATGTGCATCGCCGAGGATCGAACGACCCGAATCATATTCGTATACAATTACCAACCTGCCGAGGCGAACGGCCCGCTCCCATGAGAGTAGTGGAAATAATCACCCCGCAAGCGGAATATACTTACGACGCGGTTAAGTATAGATACAACTTAAATGTTTCTTTAGTTCCTTTCAGAATAATTATTTACTTGAAATCCTTGAAATCATAACATTCTCAACGCGGTTTCAATCAATGCAATTCAACAATTTATAATCATGTAACAATATCCACAAAGCATGGTGTAAGCCTAGAACTACCCGGACATAACAGGAATAGTAACCACGTACGGACTCTCGTCACTTTGTGCATAAGCGACCCCCCACAATCAAAACACACGTTAATTAAGTTCACCTATGGGGAAATTTTCTTCTTACAAGGTTAGAAAAGAGACTTACCTCGCTTCACGACCTACTTTTCGGTCCAAGCTTAATCCCAAACCCTCAATTTGGTGCCAAACACTCCAAAACTATCAAAATAGAATAGAAACTAATCAATTTAGGCTTAAAAGTTCATATCCCAACCATTAGAGTGAATCCCCAATCTAAATTACAAGATTCTTAAAATTCGTCCCCGGGGCCACGTGCCCGGACTCCGGATATTTTTGAAGAAAGTTGTTACCCATAGCCTAAGGATCGATAATATATGATTTTTACTCCATTACATAACAAATTTTGTGGTTAAATCTTGTGTTTATCAAAACCCTAGGTTTTTACATAAATCCCATGATTTTCACTAATTATTATGCGTTAATCTACCAAAAACCCAAGTATTAAACTCACATTAAGTAGAAATAAGTTACCTCACAATGCTAGGTTAAAATCCCCCCTTTGAAAGCTCCCAAATCGCCTAAGTTTAGAAGTGAAATGAAATAAATGGCCTAAGTCCCGTTTTTAAAAGCTGTGTCCAGGCCTCTGATGTCGCATTTGCGACATCAGGTTCGCAAATGCGAAGTCGCAATTGCGATAAAACGATCGCAAATGCGAACTGGTCCTCACTCTGCCTTGATCGCAATTACGACAGAAGGGTCGCAAACGCGACCCTGCTAAGTTTGCAAATGCGAAGAAGATGTCGCAAGTGCGACCGCTGCCCCTATCTAGGCTTCATCGCAAATGCGATGCGTCCCTTGCAAATGCGAACATTTCCTCGCATTTGCCAGACCTGCAACATTGCCCAGAAACACCAAAAAACTGGGGTGTTTTGACCCCCAAGCCCCGTCCGAAACTCACCCGAGCCCTTGGGGCTCCACTCTAAATACTCACACAAGTCCAACAACATCGTACAAATTTGCTTGAGTGATTAAATGGCCGAAATAACATTTAAAGCTATGGATTTAACACCAAAATACATGAAATCCTTAAGAAAATTTAAAATTCCTATTTTTCCAACCGGACATCCGAATCACGTCAAATCAGTCCCGTTTCTCGGCAAATTTCACAGACAAGAGTTAAATGCTATATTGAACCTGTACCGGTCTCGGAAACCAACATACGAGCCCGATACCAACATGATCAAACATTATTCAATTTCTTTAAATCCTTATTTTCAATTTAACTATTTTAAACAAAAATTCATTACTCGGGTTAGGGACCTTGGAATCCGATTCCGTTATACGCCCAGGTCCCATATTTTACTACGGACCCTCCGAGACCATCAAAACACAAGTCTGGGTCCGTTTACTAAAAATATTGACCAAAGTCAAACTTGGCCTTTTAAGCCAACCTTAAGGAATCAAGTATTCTAATTTCAATCCAAACTCTTCCAAATCCCGAACCAACCATCCCCGCAAGTCGTAAATCAGTTAAAGCTAGTACAGGAACTCTTATTTAGGGGAATAGGGTTCTAGAAAGCAAAACGACCTGTAGGGTCGTTACAATAGTGATCCGCTCCCATTTCCACTCCGGAATCTCTAGCTTCTGAAGGAATCCACCTGGCCGCTGATGCTCATACTTCACCTGTTGACAATTTAGGCACCGCGTTACATAATCCACTATGTCTTTCTTCATTCTACTCCACCAATAATGTTGCCTCAAGTCCTGATACATCTTCACGGCACCTAGATGAATGGAGTACTGTGAACTATGAGCTTCCTGGAGAATCAACTCACGCAAACCATCTACATTGGGCACACATAGCCTGCCCCGCATCCTTAATGCCTCGTTATCTCCAATAGTAACCACCTTAGCATCACCTTGTTGAACTGTATCCTTAAGGACAAGCAGATGGGAGTCAACATATTGGCTCTCCCTAATACAATCATAAAGAGAAGACTGAGAAACCACACAAGCCAAAACTCAACTCGGCTCAGAAATATTCAATCTGGTTGTCCAAGGCCTGAACATCCAATGCTAATGGCCTCTCTGTTGCTGGTAGATATGCTAGACTGCGTAAACTCTTCACCCTATGACTCATGGCATCAACCACCATATTGGCCTTCCGGGGATGGTACAAAATAGTGATATCATAATCCTTAAGCAGCTCTAACCACCTCCGCTGATGCAAGTTAAGATCCTTTTGTTTGACGAGATGCTACAGACTCTATAATCGGTGTAGATCTCACAAGGGACACCGTACAAATAGTGCCGCTAAATCTTCAAGGCATGAACAATAGTTGCTAACTCAAGGTCATGGACAGGATAGTTCTTCTCATGCACCTTCAGCTATCTAGATGCGTAGGCATTCACTCTACCATCCTGCATCAACACCGCACTGAGACCAATTCGCGACGCATCACCATATACAATATAAGACCCCGAACCTGCAGACAATACTAATACTGGGGTTGTAGTCAAAGTTGTCTTGAGCTTTTGAAATCTCTCCTCACACTCCTCTGTCCACCTGAACGGGGCACCCTTCTAGGTCAGTCGGGTCATAGGTGTTGCAATGGATGAGAAACCCTCTACAAATCGATGGTAATACCCCGCAAACCAAGAAAACTTCGGATCTCTATAGCTGAGGATGGTCTGGGCCAACTCTGCACTATTTCAATCTTCCTCGGATCTACCTTGATCCCCTCACTTGATACTACATGACCCAAAAATTCCATTGAAGCTAGCCATAATTCACACTTTGAAAATTTTGCATATAACTTCTTTTCTCGCAAGGTCTGAAGCACAGTCCTCAGGTGCTGCTCATGATCCTCCCGACTTCGGGAATACACCAGAATGTCATCAATAAATACAATGACAAATGAGTCAAGATAGGGCCGAAATACATTGTGCATCAAATGCATGAATGATGCTGGGGCGTTGGTCAGCCCAAATGACATCACAAGGAACTCATAGTGACCATACCAAGTCTTGAAGGCCGTCTTCGGGATGTCTGGCTCCCGAATCTTCAACTAATGATAGTCTGAACGCAAGTCAATTTTTGAAAACACTCTGGCACCCTGTAACAGATAAAATAGGTCATTAATATGAGGCAATGGATACATGTTATTCCCTGTAACTTTGTTCAATTGGTGATAATCAATACATATGCGCATAGAACCATCCTTCTTCTTCACAAACAAGACTAGAGTACCCCAACGCAACACACTGGGCTGAATGAAGACCTTATCAAGCAACTCCTGAAATTGATTGTTTAACTCCTTCAACTCAGATGGAGCCATACGATATGGAAAAATAGAGATGAGATGAGTGCCCGGTAACAAATCAATGCCAAAGTCGATATCCCTATCCGGCGGCATGCCTAGAAGATCTGCTGGAAATACATCTGGATAATCCCTCACTATCGTAACTGACTCCACGGTAGGAGTATCAATACTAACATCTCTCACATAAGCTAGATGTGCATCACATCCCTTTCAACCATTCGCTAGGCCTTTAGAAATGAAATGACTCTTCTAGGAACATAATCTAAGGTACCTCTCTACTCTAACCGTGGTAATCCTGGCATAGCCAGTGTCACAGTCTTGGCGTGACAGTCAAGAATAGCATAATGGGGCGACAACCATTCCATGTCCAAAATAATATCAAAGTCTACCATACTAAGAAATAATAAATCTGCTGTTGTCTCAAAACTACTAAGAACAACCAAACACGACCAGTACACATGGTCAACAACAATAGAATCTCCCATAGGTGTAGACACATAAATAGGAGAACTCAAAGAATCACGGGATACACCCAAATGTGGAGCAAAATAAGATAACACATAGGAATAAGTGGAGCCCAGATCAAATAAGACCGATGCATCTCTTTGACAGATGGAACAATACCTGTAATGACAGAGTCAGATGCAACTTCCTCTGTCCGAGCAGGAAGAGCATAATATCTGGCCTGGCCTCCCCTTCTAGGGCGACCTCTACCTACCCGACCTCCACCTCGAGCTGACTGTGTAGGTGGAGTGGTAGTTGGTGCTGTAACCATAACATGAGGACCCGATGGGGCATGCAGTGTGATAAGTAGGGATTTTGACTGCTTATTTGCTCACTTTTACTTGCGTTTTAGCTAAAAAATTCTTAAAGCTATTCTTGAGAACTAATGAAATGTGCTTTCATGTAGGAATATTGAGAAATAAGACAAAAAAATCAAAATTAACTCATAAAGGAGTCAAAATTAGACAAGAACCAAAACAAGGAAAAAGGCCTACAGTACGGACCGTTAGGGGTGTTCACGGTTCGGTTTGGCCAGTTTTTGATTAAAACCAAAACCAAACCAATTTAATCGGTTTTTAAAATTTTAAAACCAAAACCAAACCAAATTACATACAAATCATCGTTTGGTTTGGTTCGGTTTGGTTCGTTTTTTTGGTTCCTAATAAGCTAATAATAAGTTGATAATAGTAAAACAACACTAGACAACAATCTAAAAATAATTTGCTAAATTTATGCTTTTTTATATATTTATTTCGGAACTGAAAGTTTATTTACCTGTTTATACGAAAAAAATGAACAAAAAACAAACTAAAAGTTTACTTTCTCAAGCTTTAGCTACTATAGTCTTGCAATTTGAGTTTGCTTTCTTTACTCTTGTCGTAGATTTTCTTTTTCTAATTCTTTTATTAGGAAAAATTATGTGTGTAGGTTAGAGAATTAGATTCTCTTAAGGAAAAGAAAATTGGGCGATTCCTATTTTTTGGGCTTAGGCAATCTTTTAAGATATAAGTAGGATAAATCAAAATTCAAAATAATAATTAAAATGCATAAAGTATTTAAAATTATTTACGAAAAGTTATTATCTCATATATCAATAATTATTCATATTTTTATATAATTATTCGGTTCGATTCGTTTTTTTCGATTTTTTATAATAGAACCAAAATCAAACCAAATAGTATTGATTTTTAAAATTTAAAACCAAAACCAATTCGAATCAAGAAAAATATCGGTTTACTTAATCGGTTTGGTTCGATTTTCGGTTTGGATCGGTTTTCTGTCAAACCGTGAACAGCCCTACGAACCGCATAATAATGTGTGCGGCCGCAAAATAATAAAAGAGCACTATTAGATTTCAAGAAGAGTATGCGGACCGAACAATTATTGTGCAGCTACAGAAGAGGAGATTTAGAGAGCTGGATTTTGGGCAGGCTGAAGATACGCAGATCACACCATAATTGTGCAGCCGCTGGACGGCAAGTGTGGCCACACTCATAATTGTGCAGTCCATAGAAGAGAAGAATCAGAGAGCCACATGTTCAAGTGTGTGGCCGCACTCATATTTATGCGGTCCACACAATCAAATAAAGTGTGGTCGCATCCCACTTTTGTGCGACCGTAGAAGGCCCAGTTGACCAATCAAGCTCAGAGTGCGGATCGCACACAGAATTGTGCGGCCATACAACCTCCGCAAGGGCATTTTTGTCAGATATTAGCATAGTATAAATAGAACTTTTTGTCATTTTTAGGTTAAGTTGTATCAGTGTAGAGTACCTGAGCCGTTTTTCTTTACTGCTTTGAGTAATATTGTACTAGCTCAACTTCTAAACATTAAATTTTCTTTCCATAATCAATTATTATGCATTATATCTTAATTTCTTCTTTAATTTCTTCATTTTTTATTAGTAGCTAAATTTCTAGCTAGGGTTGTGGCTCAACCCTAGTGTGGGTACTTAAATGGGTGTTTGATTTAGGGCTTATTTTTGATTGGGTTAGTGGTATTTAGCCTAGTTCTTGCTTGAATTCAAGAATTAATGGTTGAGAACATTAATTCATGTCTAATTGACTTAGTCTCTTTTTGAGAAAGAGAGACTAAGTCTAGAAAAACTTGGCTAACAAGAAATTGGGGTGAACTCAAGAAATTGATAGCCCCAATTAAAGGCTCAAATCGAGAGATAGTAAGACCCGACTTGAGCATATATCACTTGATTTGTGCAATACCCATTTGGACTTGAGAAAGCCAAATTGGAAAAAATCACTCAAACTACCAAGAGGTATAGAGTGGGTAATTGCGTGTGATTACTATATTACAACCCTGACCAATCAAACTTGCCCTAGAGTTTATAACCCGTTAAGTAAGCACTTAGGTGGAAGTCACGACCCTAGATCTTTTATCATTTGAAAAATAACCAAAATCAAAAATATTGTCTCCTAGTGTTATATTTGCAATAAATAGCTTAAAGTAGAAGTAGAAACAATAAAAAAGTATGTGAAAAGTAATTTGAGGCACATCATACAATTACATTAAATATATACCTAATCATAATTCTAACTCCCTGTGGATTCGACCCAGACATGCATTGGGTTTTTATTATTTCTTCGACCGCCTCACTACCTATATTTGTTGTGTGAGTTTGGGCGACATCAATTTTTTGGCGTCGTTGTCGGGGATCGACTGTGGTTACCAATGACAAAAATGAGTTAATTCCTACAAGAACGGTGACCAGTTGGAGGGTGTATATGGACCATCGCAAGCTCAACAAAGTTACAATAAAAGATCATTTCCCACTTCCCTTCCTTGATCAAATGCTTGATAGGTTGGTCGTGCGTGCTTTCTATGGTTTCCTTGATAGGTATTCTGGCTACAATCAAATTCTTATTGCTCTGTAGGATCAAGAAAAGACTACATTCACTTGTCCCTATGGTACTTTTGCATTCTCACGCATGCCATTTGGTTTATGTAATGCATTGACGACTTTTCAACGGTGTATGATGGCCATTTTCACCGACATGGTGGAGGGTATTCTTGAGGTCTTCATGGATGATTTCTCTATGGTTGGAAACTCTTTTGATGATTGCTTGAACAATTTGGATAGAGTCTTGGCTAGATGTGAGGAGATAAATTTGGTGTTGAATTGGGAGAAGTGTCACTTCATGGTCGAGGAAGGCATTGTCCTCAGTCATAAAATTTCAAAGCATGGTATTGAGGTTGACAAGGCCAAAATTGTGGTGATTTCCAAACAACCTCCCCCTACATCCGTGAAGGGAGTGGGGAGCTTCTTAGGTCATGCGGGTTTATATCATCGATTCATCAAGGACTTTTCCAAGGTGGTAAACCCTTTGTGTAAACTTTTGCAGAAGGATGCCAAGTTCCATTTCAATAAAGATTGTATGAAGGCATTCGAATTGCTTAAGTTCAAGTTAACTACTACTCCTATTATTATCGCACCAGATTGGAGCTTGCCTTTTGATCTCATGTGTGACACTAGTAATGTAGCAGTTGGAGCGGTGTTGGGGCAACATATCAAAAAAATCTTCCATCCGGTCTACTATACACGCAAGACCATGAATGATGCCCAAGTCAACTACACACTAACCGAAAAGGAGCTACTTGCTATTGTCTTTGCTATGGAGAAGTTCCACCCATACTTGATGGGTACAAGGGTGATTGTTCACACCGACCATGAGGTGCCTCGATATTTGATAAGCAAGAAAGATTCTAAGGAAAGGTTTATGCGGTGGGTACTTCTATTGCAAGAGTTTGATCTAGATATTCAAGACCTCAAGGGTAGTGAAAATTAAGTGGGGGACCACTTGTCCCAATTGGAGGAGGAGGGGGGCCACATGACGGCCTTGAGATCAATGATTCATTTCGCGACGAGCAACTCCTAGTCGTTTCAATGACCGGGATGCCATGGTTCGCCGTCTTAGAAAACTATATTTTGAGCGGCATTGTATCGAATGAGTTCTCTTTAAACCAAAGGAAAAAGCTCAAACGGGATTGCCTTGACTATTATTGGGATGAGTCATACCTCTTTCGAATTTGTACCGATGGTATAATTCGACAATATGTACCGGAGGCGGAACAAATGGGTATTCTTGAGGCTTGCCACTCTTCACCGTATGGTGGTCACCATGGTGGAGTACTAACGGCGGCAAAGGTTTTGAGTTGTGGATTCTATTGGCCTACGCTCTACAAGGATGCTAGTGAGCTTGTCAAGAATTCTAATGAATGCCAAAGGGCCGGTGGGATCTCAAAGAAGAATGAATGCGTCTCACCACCATGTTAGAGATAGGTATCTTCGATGTGTGGGGTATTGATTTCATGGGTCCATTTGTTATCTCTTGTGGGAACACCTATTCTAGTCGCGGTTGATTATGTGTCTAAGTGGGTCGAGGTCGTTGCTTTGCCCAACAATGAAGCGAGGAGTGTGGTGGCATTCTTGAAGAAGAGCATCTTTACGAGGTTTGGTACACCGAGGGCCATTATTAGTGATGGGGGTTCGCATTTTTGCAACAAAGCTTTTGATACCTTACCCACAAAGTATGGTGTCACTCACAAAGTATCGACCCCTTACCATCCTCAAGCAAGCGGGCAAGTTGAAGTCTCCAACCGGGAGATCAAGAGTATTTTGTCAAAGATAGTCAATGCCAACCGGACAGATTGGTAACTTGATGATGCTCTTTGGGCTTATAAAATGGCCTACAAAACACCGATAGAGATGTCTCCATATCGGTTAGTGTTCGGGAAGGCATGCCATCTTCCGGTGGAACTTGAGTATAAGGTTATGTGGGCTTTGAAGAAGTTGAACCTTGAGTGGGATGTCGCAACAAACCTAAGGGTGTCACAATTGAATGAGCTTAATGAATTCTGATATCATGCCTACACAAGTTCGTCCATTTACAAGGAGAAGATGAAGTACATCCACAACAAGGAGTTTAAAGAAGGTGATCTTGTGCTATTGTTCAATTCCCGGTTACGGATGTTTCCGGGCAAGTTGAAGTCAAAAGGGAGTGGCCCATTTGAAGTGGTGAATGTAACCCCCGTTGGTGCTCTAGATTTGAAAAATAAGAACGATGAGGTGGTTAGAGTCAATGGGAACCGGTTTAAACACTATCTTGGAAAGGTTGATGATTGCCTCAACGTGGAGGTTCTCCATTTCAAATGATTGGTAATCTACATCATGTCACGACGTTAAATCAGGCGCTTCTTGGGAGGCAACCCATGTGTCTTTTTCTTTTTCTTGTTTTTCTTGTTTAGATTAGATAGGCTTTGTTTTGTGCTAACTAGTTTTGAAGTGTATGCAGAAATGGGTGTCACTGCAAGGACTGTGCAAGAAAAATCAGCTAATTATCACAAAAATGCGGACCGCACAATCACTCTGCGGCCGCACAATTTTGTGTGCGGTCGCACAACTGGAAGACCAACAATGCATGCTCTCTGAAGTTTGGCCTATCAAATTTACTTAACAATGTGCGGCCACACACAAAATTGTGCGGTTCGCACAATTCTATGGCCGCACTCACTTTTATGCGGACCGCAACAATTCTTCAAAGGGATAGGTAAAGAGTGCAGACAGCACTAAAAATTGTGCGGCCGCACTCAGGAAAATTCTGGACCCCGGCGGGGTCACCCTATAAATAGGGCTTTTTATAAATTTTCACACTTAACACTCTCTAAACTCTCAAGCCCTAAGCAAGCACAATGCACACCCCATTAGTTCTAAATTTTCAAGCATTTCGTCTGTGTAGATTTTCACCCGCATCCTTTATTACTGGTATGTTCATTACATCTTTAGATTTTTCATCTTTTTTTAGTTTTGTTCTTTTGTTTAGGGTTATATTCATGCCTAAAAATGTCAACTATTAATCATTTTTTTTAGAATCATGTGGGTAGTATCTTAGATGTTTATTGGGGTCTGGGTAAGTAGCTAATCATGTTTAGTTGCTCAAGCCATGCCTAATTCTTAAAAAACTTGTATGAATCGTAAAGCAGTGCCGTGATAATTTATATTGTGCGTCCATACACATTTTTGTACGGTATGCAGTTCTCTTAGTTAGGGCTTTTATGTGCTTGAATTGTGCAGACCGCACTAAAAATATGTGGTCCGCAGCAAAATTGTGCGGTTCGCGCTGATGAATGATCAGAGAACCCAGTATTCTAAACCTGGGGCTGTGCGGCCACAGTCAAAATTGTGCGGACGCACTCACTTTTGTGCAGTCCACACTTGACAGTCTGCAGCCACATTCATTTTTGTGTGGTCCTCACTGCCTCTTCTGACACTGTTTTCCCACAATTGGCATGCAATTGTCATGCATGTATTTGTGTCCTATGAACCTGAACTCTAACTGATTCTTATTGTTATGAATTACAGATAATGGTTAGATCACGTGGTAGAGGAGATACATCAAAAGGGAAGGCAGAACCCTCCCGAGGCCGAGGCCAAGGCAAGAGTAACCTACCACTTGCCATTCAGAGAGCCATAGGCAAGAAACCAACCACCAATCGATTTCCTAAACCCTCCGAGACTAGTGAGTATCTCCCATATGGGGAAGCTTCTGAGGGTAACTCTGTGCAAGCACAACTGGAAGCCCAATCACAACAAGTCCCGTGTAGATTCAACTTGGTAGATGAGTCATCTTCTGCTGCTAGTTCTTCTGAAGGTTCAGAAGAGGGTAGCCAAGATACTGAGCCCTCTTCCTCACATACCCCGGCTGCACCAATCAATGTTGATGATGATAATGATATCCCGGACGATGGTAGAGGGGGTGATGCTATAGTGGGGGTTAGAAAGGTCAAGAAGAAGAGAGATGTGGGAAGACAGATTTGTTAGCTTGACTGCGTTTAATAGATTTAGAGAGTGGTGCCCCTAGATATCGCTCACTCTTGAGCGACAATTCTTGATGAAGGATTTGGATAAGCACAACCGAAATGTTCTCAAACAGTTTCAGGAGAGAAAAAGATGGAAATGGTTCACCCAAACCATCCTCGATGCAAATGAGCACTTGGTTAAAGAATTTTATGCCAATGTAGCTCATATTAAGAAGGGTACCAAGGTGACAAAACTGCGAAATTTGAAAATCCGATTCGACTCTTGTGCTTTGAACCCTTATGCGGGATTTGAAGAAGTGGAGACAGTCCAATACTTGGAAAAGTTGGCTATGGGTGATGCAGCTCGACCGTGGCTAGCTGAGATTTTGTCTATTCGAGGATCAACACCTTCGTAGCTCACCGTACGGATTCCCATATTCCGGGTTGCCCTAAACTTTGAGGCAAAAGGGTGACAAACCTTCATGTGCAGGCATTTGTGTCTAAACGAGAACAACCTCCCACTTCCCCGAGCAATCTTGATGGCCTCAATTATGGTTGGGTACCCGATGAATGTGGGTGCTATCATGTCCACAAACATCACTTTTGCTGTCCAAAAAGGTGAAAGATCCTACCTATACCTGAACTTCCTTACTGAATACTTTAAAGATCAAAAGGTGGAACCGAGGCAATATGATATAGATGTTAAGGCAAATAAGCCTTTCTCATGGTACCACATCCAGGGTGCTGACAACCTGAAGTCCAAGGGTAAGGCAACTACCTCCACTAGCCAGTCTAAGGAGCCAACGGTAGCAGTTACTGATTCAGCTACTGAGCTTTTCACTAATTCCATGCCTTCCATAACAGCCGGTCCCTCCACCGGGATAACAGCCATGCCACCACCTACTTCTTCCAAACTATCAGTGCCATTATTAGTGTAAACTTCATCCACCTATTCACAGACTGCACTGCGAGTCTCCAGACAATGGCGAGTCTCAACAACTGGATGCAGGAACCTACTTGAAAGCTATCTGACATATCCAGTATTTTTGCAGCACAGTCAGCATCCCCAACAGCACCACAGGTACCTCCGTCAGTGGAGGAAACATTGAAGAAGATTCTAAATAACTAGAAGACCATTATGGAGACTTTAGTGGCACATGAGGAGGTCATAGAGGAGTTGGGAAAGCAGACAAAGAAGATGCGGAAGTCTCAGGCATCGAATAGGTCAATGGACAAGTTGAGAAAAGCGGTTTCCAAGATTGCATCTACCGGAGATCTACCACTGGACTTACTTATGGAAGGAGCACCTTCAGACCCAGCAGCACAGGCAGCACCAACAGTACCAGAGGCATCACATATAGCAGTTGGCCAGTATGAGGAGTCGGTTGCAACTGCCTACACCGCTGAGAAGATGATATAGATGCTTAGCAACCCTATTATCCCTTAGCCAGGTGATGATAAGATACAACTCAAGGAGACAAAGGGTGTTGCAGATCTCATGCAGACTGAAACCACATAGGGAGTTCTCTTAACTCTCTACCCTTTCCTGTTCTTATTTTTGTTAAGTATTGGGGACAATGCTTATTTATATTCGAGGGGCGGTCTATTTTGATTGATTGACAATGACATTTGGCCTGTAATAACTCTTATACTATTTTTCTTTTATCTTTATTTTCTCTTTGGGTATGTATGTATTCTTCTCTCTCATTTGATGTATATATTTATTCCCCTTATGTATATATTCATATCCTTCTGCTATGTACATTAATTTGTCTTACTTTCTGTAGTTTACTTCATAGCTTATTTAGTTTGTTTTTCTTAGTAGTATAACTTCTTATTTTATTTAGTAGCTTCTTTTTGATTTATTAGGTTCTTTTTTGTTTAAGTGAACAATAAGCCATTGGTTTTCTTAATGCCACGGTTCTTTCCAAAGGAGAATTTTGTATGAACCGGGTGGCTCTTCCCAACGATGGATGGTGTGACAACCTTCTTAAGGGATTGAGTCCGTTTTCTTTTATGTTTAGGCAAATATATTAGTAATGAATAAAAGGGTCTCAAGCATGATTCACTTGGTACCAACCCATTTACCTCCGACCTTATGGTTAAAAACAAAGTTGTTGGCATAAAATATCCATAGTTGTGACCTTTTGACTCTTGTGTTGACTTAAACAGTCATCGAGTGGTTCAGTCGAGCCATTTGTAATTCTCAATCTTAACTAGGGTTGTTGTGGGACCTCAACTCCGTTCTCTTTAGCAAACCAGCAGCGTGAGAGGTGAGGTATTGAATTGCAAGTCCAAGTTCCCGTGCAAATAGTTTAGAACTTGCCTGAATGTTTTTCTAGGTGAAATTCTAAGTGTAGCTTGGCTTGAGAAATGATTGTAGGCTCTCCTTGATCTGAATTGAAGTTTGAAATCTTCCATAGCCTGACAACGTGATATCCCTAGTCAACCCATTTGAGCCTAAACCCTTTTTCTTTCAATAACAACGTTACAAGCCTTTACCTATTTTGTAATGACCCTCTCTTGGCACCCAATCTTTCCTTAGCATTCTTCAGAAAAAATTGGTAAAAACATAAGTTTGGAAGAGAAACGAGGAGTTTGAAAGTGATAAAAGGTACAAAGAAGAGAAATAAATGAAGAAAAGGGAAGGCAAATAAAAGAAAGAAAGAACAAAAAGAAAAATGCCAAAAAAGAAAGTGAATAAGGTAGAAAGTTGAAGGGATTCAAAGAAAACAATGATGAAAGGCATGGAGTGAATAGAAAAGGAAGAAAAAAATGAATGTCATGACCAATAAAGAGTGACGTTACGACTCTCTAGTTCCCCTGAGGAAAAAGAAATTGACTCAAAGAGTCGACAAAGTTGAGCCAAAATGAGAAAATGGAGTGCTTAAGGAAAGATGAACTTATTTTATTTCATCAAGACTTACCTCGATCCAAAAATCCTTCACTACATCCCGAAAAATCCCTACATGATTTCAAGTTTAGTGAGCTTACATTAGTGGTGATTTACATAAGGGGCGAGCATATGGTACTTAAAGTCGTACTTGTGACATTCTTTTAAGAGAGATGAGCGAATTTTTCACAATTCTTGAATTGATTATCACATTCCTAAGTGAGTTATGCCAACAGAGAGTAGAGGAGGAGGAGTTTGGGATCCAAAATGACCTACGTGAAAGAGCGAGCTTCCTTGATGAATAGAGTCAACTCTCGATGCTCTAGTGTCACATTAGAACTATTGTACTCAAAAAGTCAAATCATTGTATTGTTGATAGTTCCTACGTGTTGTGGGTAATTGTTGGTCACAATTGATGTGTGATTGATTCACCTTAAGCTAGCTTAAATATCCCTTTTTCTAGTGGAGGTGGGAATTGTCTTAATTGCTTGAGGACAAGCAAAAGCTTAAGTTTGGGGGAGTTGATAAGTAGGGATTTTGACCGCTTATTTGCCCTATTTTACTTGCGTTTTAGCTCAAAAATGCTTAAAGATATTCCGGAGAACTAATGAAATGTGCTTTCATAAGGAATATTGGGAAACGAGTCAAAGAAGTCAAAATCAACTCATAAAGGAGTCAAAATTGGACAAGAACCAAAAAAGGCAAAAAAGCCTACAGTGCGGACTGCATAATAATGTGTGCGACCGCAAATTAATGAAAGAGCACTGTTAGATTTCAAGAAAAATATGCGGACCGCACAATTATTGTACGGCCACAGAAGAGGAGATTCAGAGGGTTTTTGGGAAGGCTGAAGATATGCGGACCGCACCATAATTGTGCGGCCCTAGGATATCAAGTGCAGCCTCACTCATAATTGTGCAGTCCGTAGAAAAGAATAATCAGAGAGCCATATGTTCAAGTGTGCGGCCGCACTCAGAACTATGCGGTCCGCACAATCAAATGAAGTGCGGCTGCATCCCACTTTTGTGCGACTGCAGAAGGCCCAGTTGACTAGTTCTTGCTTGAATTCAAGAATTAATGGTTGCAAATATTAATTCATGCCTAATTAAATTAGTATCTTCTTGAGAAAGAGAGACTAAGTCTAGAAAAACTTGGCTAACAAGAAATTGTGGTGAACTCAAGAAATTGATATCCCCAGTTAAAGGATCAAATTTAGAGATAGTAAGACCCGACATGAGCATATATCACTAGATTTGAGCAATACCCATTTGGAATTGAGAAATCCAAATTGGGCAAAATCACTCAAACTATCGAGAGGTATAGAGTGGGTAATTGTGTGTGATTGCTATATTACAACCCTGACCAATCAAACTTACCCTAGAGTATATAACCTATTAGGTAACCACCTAGGTGGAAATCAGGACCCTGGATCTTTTATCATTTGAAAAACATCCAAAATCAAAAAAATTGTCTCCTAGTTTTATATTTCATTCAATAGCTCAAAGTAAAAGTAGAAACAACAAATAAGAATGTGGAAGTGTAATTTGAGGGACATCATTCAATTACACTAAATATATACCTAATCCCAATTCTAACTCTTTGTGGATTCGACCCCAACTTGCATTAGGTTTTTATTTTTGCTTCGACCACCTTACTACCTATATTTGTGGTATGAGTTTGGGCAGCATCACGGTGCCTGAGTAGTCTGTGGAGGTGTATCCCTCCTAAGTCTGAGGCAATCCCTCACCATATGGTGAGTGTCACCACACTCAAAACAAGCTTTCAGAGGATGTGGCTGTTATGGCTTGCTCGGGTCAGATCGGCTAGACTGATCACTGAAAGCACCCCATCCAGGAAGTGCACTAGACAATGGCAGTGCATAGGGAGCTTGGGGCCTAGGAGTGGCCGGAATACCAATGGCGGCTGGAAGTGCTGAATAAACAGGAAGACTCACATCGCCCCTACCATGACGAGCTGTAGTTGAGGCACGAGTACCGCTATAAGTGCCAGATTCTCGAGACCTCTTGGTCTATCTCTCCTCTCTTTCCCGAGTCAACATACCCTCCAATCTCCTAGAAATCCCCACTACCTGCTGGTATATGATGTCCATCTCCAACTCTCAGGCCATGCTAAGTTTGATATTGTGGTTGAGCCCCTCGATAAATCGACGGACCCACTCTCTAATAGTAGCAACCAAGGTTGGTGCATGCCTAGCCAAATCACTGAATCGAACCACATACTCTGACATGATCATAGAACCCTAGTGCAACTGCTCAATCTCTGCGCGCTATGCATCTTTGAGACTATGGGGAACATACTACCTCAAGAACATATCCGGGAACTGAGTCCGAGTGAGTGAAGCTGCCTCGACTGGACTATTCAACTCATATGCACGCCACCACTGATAAGCCACTCCCCTAAGCTGAAATGTGGTGAAAGAAACCCCACTAGACTCTGCAACACCCATAGTACGGACGATACAGTTGTACTCCTCAAGAAAACCCTAGGCATCCTCTTGTATCTCTCGAGCCTAAGTTGCTCCTCCCGAAGAGCTGGTGTAGTAACATGCGTCTCAGGTGCCTGCGCCCGAAATGGAGATATTGGTCTCTCCTCCGTAGAAGCTCGTGCAGGTGCCCTGGCTGCACAACATGGACGTCCTCGACCTCTATACCGGCCCCGGCCTCTCGCAGCTCTAGTAGGGGGCGCAAGTGTCTGGTCATCTGATCCGGATGTACGTGTCATCACCATCTGTGAGAGAATAGAAAGACAAAAGTTTAGAATCCTGAAGTCAACAACTTTGCATGACAAGGATTCAACGAAGTGAAACTTTTTTCTAACAGTACCATAGCCTCCTGAAGATAAGAACTGACATCTTCGTACCGACCCGCGAGACTCTACTAAACATGCTTGTGACTCATAACACCTATGAACCTAGAGCTCTGATAATAACTTGTCACAACCACAATTTCCCTCTATAGTATGTCGTGACGCCACCTAGTCTCTAAGACTAGGTAAGCCTAATAATATGCGGAAGTAAAAGGAAATAAGGACTAAAATCTCAACATCAATAGATATATATATATATATATATATATATATATATAAAATTGAAAACTGTCGCTCGGCATGTACAGATAAATCTGTAACTCAAAGTAAGAGAAACTCCTAAAACCCGGTGATTACAAGCCACAAGCTCTAAGGAAGTAATAAATATCTCTATACAAAAGAGTCTAAGATAAAAAAGAAATGACAACATAATAAGGATAGAGAGGGACTCTGAGGTCAGCGAAAGCGGGTAGATATAACTTGAAGTATCCCAACTGCAGCACAACGCTCTACTATCGAGGCTGATAAGATATACCTGGGTCTGTACAAAAATATGTGCAGAAACATAGTATGAGTACACCACAACAATATCTAGTAAGTGACAAGCCTAACCTCTGTAGAGTAGTGACGAGGTCAGGTTAGGGCCTTACTAGGATATAAGAAATAAGGCAGAAGGTGAAATGATAAAAATAAGAAGCAGGTTAATGAAATAATAAGAATATACGGAAAAGCAACAGCACAAGCAAACAAAAAGACAAATACAACTCATAAGGAAACGAACGTCTTACAAGTTAAGGAACAATAATCGCAACAAACAACACAACAATTAAGGGAAAATAGTAACCGCATGGTAGAGACCTCGTACCACAATAACACTTCACATGGCAGAAACCTCATGCCAATAACACTTTATGCGGAAGAAACCCCGTGCTAATAACATTCTACATGGAAGAAACCTCGTGCCAATAACACTCACGGAAGAAACCTCGTGCCCCATAATACTCCGCACAGAAGAAACCTCGTGTCACAACCAAACAGTCATCTCAACAAGAATCATGAAAGTTAACACATAATAAATTAAACAATGATATTATAAGCAAGGAATCCTAAAGTTAGAGAACAAACACGAAAATCAAAGAAACAAGAAATTAAACCAAGCATGATGTACAATTTGCAATTAAGATATGAGACACGTAGACGTGAAATTAGGTTAGCCATGATAACTACACATGCTAGAATAACTCGATTAAGGCATAAAAAGGAAACTACTTAGCAAAGACCAAAATTTCAATATTTAGCCCGTGTATGCACTCGTCACCTCGCGTACACGGCAATCACATATCAAAAATTGTTATAACAGTGCCAAATTCTAAGTGGATTTCCTCCACAGAAGGTTAGACAAGTCACTTACCTCAGACCTGGCTCAATCAATTAACAAGAATGTCTTTCCCTCAACTTTTCGACTCCGAACGGCACACATCTAGCCAAAAGCAATTACATACTATAAATATAACTATAAGAAACTAATCTGAATAATGAAATTATGAATTTAGCAAAGAATTGGAAAATTGCTCCAAAAAGTCGACCCAGGACCACGTCTCGAAATCGGGTAAAAGTCACAAAATTCGAACAACCATTCAACCACAAGTCTATCTATACCAAAATTACTCAAATATGATACCAAAACCTCTATCAAAACATCAAAATTTGGCCTAGGAATCTCACACCTTTCCCCCTAAACGTTTCCTCTAAAAATTCCTTAAATTCTCGCCTTAATCCAATATCTCTATCTCAAACTATGAAGAAAATGGCAAACCCTTGATTTTAAACCTTTTGCCTAGAACTTTCTGCTTTTGCGGACAGAGTTTTTGCTTCTACGGTACCGCATCTGTTGTGAAAGCTCCGCATCTGCGGAGCTCACTTAAGCCCCCAGACTCTGTTTATGCGGACCAAAGGTGCGCTTTTGTGCATGCGCTTCTGCGAACGTTGTCCGCTTTTGTGATTCCAGGTCTTCCTGGCCATATCCATTTCTGTGATGCATTCTCCGTATCGTCGTGTGTCACGACCCAGATTTCTCACCCTCGGGAGTCGTGATGGAGCCTACTCGTGAAAGCTAGGCAAACCGCGTAATATAGAATCCCTAACTCTTTTATTTAGCCTTTTTAACAATTTAAATCAACATGCAATTAACAATGAAATATCAACGATAAGTAAATACATGCGGAAAACTTAATATGATAACTTAGCCAAAACCAGTATGACAATACCAACATACGTCTCTACCCGGAATCTAGTGTCATAATATAACGGACTAACTGCGAATACTACATACAAATGTCTGAAAAGATAGGTACAATCTATCTCGGAAATAATGAAAACAGAATACATATGAAGATAGAAAATAACGCTGGGCCTACGGACGTCTACAGGACTACCTCGAGATCTCTAGCTGGACTAAAGGTAGCCACCCAATGCTACTGTCCAAAAGTTGCTTCTCTGAGATCTACACATAGTACAGAGTGTAGTATCAGCACAACCGACCCCATGTGTTGGTAAGTGCCTGGCCTAACCCCGACAAAGTAGTACGGCAATACCAACATACGCCTCTACCTGGAATCCGATGACACAATATCACGGACTAACAACGAATACTACATACAAATGTCTGAAAAGAAAGGTACAATCTATCTCGGAAATAACAAAAATAGAATACATATGAAGATAGAAGAGAACGTCGGGCATGCGGACGTCTGCTGGACTACCTCGGGATCTCTAGCTAGACTGAATGCAGCCACCCAATGCTACGGTCCAAAAGCTGCCACTCCGGGATCTGCACATAGTGCAGAGTGTAATATCAGCACAACTGACCCCATGTGCTGGTAAGTGTCTGGCCTAACCCCGGCGAAGTGGTGACGAGGTTAGGACCAGACTACCAAATAAACCTGTGCAGTTATATAATATGCTGCGGAAAATAAAACAGGAATAAACAAGTAAAGATGGGAGGGGTACATGCATTGGGGGAATATCAGTACCAATAGTAAATTAAGAGAAAAGCATAAGAACAATTTAGAATTTACAGCAAAACAATAAGGAACTCGTAACCAATCTATAAATGCTTCATATTATCAATTGTTGCGGCATGCAACCCAATCCCAAAACATTATAACTCTGTTGCGGCGTGCAACCCGATCCATATCATTTATCACTATTGCGGTGTGCAACCCGATCCCATTATATTATTGTTGCGGCGTGCAACCCGATTAAAATATAATATTGTTGCGGCGTGCATCCTGATCCATATCATTTATCACTGTTGCGGCGTGCAACCCGATCCCATTATATTATTGTTACAACATGCAACCCGATCGAAATATAATATTGTTGCGGTGTGCAACCTGTTCCACATATACAATTCAACACCAATCACAACACGAGTCCCCGCAAGGGATCAATAAAGAAACAACTCTAACCCGACGAGGGAATTAACGGTATAAGTAAATAAGTCCCTACAAGGGAAAATAAGCTATAACCAAACTTGTTCCAACATCTAACTACCTCAACTAGCACCAATACTCAATCGTAAGTAATTTCCACGGGGATAATCATAATCCTTGTACAACTCAGAGAAACAACAACTTAGGCATTCGTAGTATTTATTCAGAACACAACAATTTTGATTTAAGACTCACGGTCATGCTTGACACCAATGTATAGATACTCGGCACCATGCATATACGTCGTACTAAACATCTAACATGTAGCAAATAGGACTCAACTCCTAATCTCTCAAGCTAAGGTTAGACCAAACACTTACATTGATGCCACGAACACAATTCAAGCCTCTACTATCGCTTTACCTCGTGATTCCACCACTAATTCGCTCGTATCTAGCCACAAGTTACTTAATTCCATCAATAAACGCTAAATGAATCAATTCCAATACATGAAAAAATGTTTCCCAAAGTTTTACCCAAAAGTCAAAAATAGCCCCGGGCCCACATGGTCAAAACCCGAGGTTCGAACTTAAACCCGATTACCCATTCCCCCACGAACCCAAATATATAATTTATTTTGAAATCGGACCTCAAATCGAGGTCCAAATCCCTAAAATTTGAAAAAAAAAACCTAAGTTCTACCCAAAACACCCAATTTCCCCCATGAAAATCATTGATTTTGAGTTGAAATCATGTGAAAAGATGTTAATGGTTGAAGAAAACGAGTTAAAATTGACTTACAATCGATTTAGAAGAAGTGTTGTCTTTGAAAAATCGCCCAAGAGTGTTTTGGTTTTGAAAGAGTGTGAAAAATGAAAGATTTTCGGCTAAGTAATAAAATTGCAGGTTGCAGATGTCACATTTGCGACTTGCGAACCCAGACTTCTGCTAAGTTCGCATTTGCGAAGACGTTCTCGCATTTGCGAGTTAGGAATTGTGGACAACTTGTCGCATTTGCGACGACTGGCTAAGATTGGGGGGATCGCATTTGCGATAGAATCCTCGCAATTGCGATGTAGGCTGGCCTGGGCTACATTTTGCAATTGCAACATGGCCCTCGCATTTACGAACTCGCATTTGAGAGCCAGGCTTCGCAAATGCAAAGCCTGCAGGCCTGCACTGAAACAGCTGAAAACCTTCAGCTTTCCAAGTCCAAAATTCACCCCGTGGCTTATCCAAAACTCACTCGAGCCCTTGGGGCTCCAAACCAAATATGCGCACCAACCTAAAAATATCATACGGACTCACTCGTCCATTCAAATCACAAAAATAATATCAACAACTATGAATTTAGCATCAAAATCATGAAATTTCTTAAGAACATCAAATTCTCCAATATTTTTCTCAAAACGATCCGATTCACGTCATTTCAACTTCGTTTCTTACCAAATTTCTCAGGCTTATCTTAAATCACATATAAGACCTGTACCGGGCGACGGAACCAAAATACGGGCCCGATACAATCGAGTTTTAAACTCATTTCATTTCCAAAACTCATAAATAATTCCAGAAAGTAATGTTTTTTAAAAAATTCATTTGTCGGGCTTGGGACCTCAGAATTCGATTCCAGACATATGCCCAAGTCCTATATTTTCCTACGGACCCTCCGGAACCATCAAATCATGGGTATGGGTCCGGGCCCGTTTACCCAAAATGTTGACCGAAGTCAACTTAATCTATTTTAAAGTCAAAATTCATCATTTTCACGGATTTTCACATAATAGCTTTCCAGCTATGCGCCCGGACTGCGCACGCAAATTGAGGTGATGCCGAAAGAGGTTTTTGAGGCCTCGAAATGCGGAATTTACTTTTAATACAAGTGATGACCTTTTGGGTCATCACAGCGTGCCCGCTTCTGTGGTATATGGACCGCACATGCGGTCCCAGCTGGTCCTGCCTAAATTTTCTTCTACGACTCGAAGGCCACTCTTGCGGCGCTACACCTGCAACCCAAAATGCGCAGGTGTGATTGCACCAGAAGTAGCAATGCACCTCTAAAACAACCGTTCGTCCTCGAACGGACAGAAGAAGGAAGTACCTGAGTCGGGAAAAAGATGGGGATAACGGCTCTGCATAACGGACTCGGACTCCCAGGTCAATGCCTCAGCGGGCTGACCTCTCCACTGAATACGAACAGATGGAAAACTCTTCGATCTCCACGGATAAACCTACCGGTCTAGAATAGCTACCCGCTCATCCTCATAAGACAAGTCCTTGTCCAATTGGACAGTGCTGAAATCTAATACGTGGGATGGATCGCCGTGATATTTCCGAAGCTTGGACACATGAAACACTGGATGCACGGCTGATAAGCTCGGCGACAACATAAGTTTGTAAGCCACCTCTCCCACTCGATCAAGAATCTCAAATGGGCCAATGAACCTAGGGCTAAGCTTTCCCTTCTTTCCAAATCTCATCACGCCCTTCATAAGTGACACCCGAAGCAATACCCGCTCACCGACCATGAATGACAAATCTTGAATGTTACGGTCGGCATAACTCTTTTGCCTAGACTGAGCTGTACGTAGCCTATCCTGATAATCCTAACCTTGTCCAAGGCATCCTGAACTAGATCCGTACCCAACAATCGAGCCTCCCCAGCTCAAACCATCCAACTGGCGACCGACACCGCCTACCATACAAAGCCTCATAATGAGCCATCTTGATACTCGACTGGTAGCTGTTGTTGTAGGAAAACTTTGCTAAAGGCAATAATTGATCCCATGAGCCTCCAAAGTCAATGACATAAGCCTAGAGCATATCCTCCAAAATCTGAATAGTCCGCTCGGACTGCCCGTCCATCTGAGGATGAAACGTTGTGCTCAACTTAACCCGTGTGCCCAACTCTCGCTGAAATGCTCTCCAGAAATGTAAGGTAAACTGCGTACCTCGATCCGAAATGATAGACACGGGCACACCACGAAGATGAACAATCTCCCGGATATAGATCTCAGCTAACCTCTCAGAAAAATAAGAGACTGCCACAGGAATGAAATGTGCTAACTTGGTCAGCCTATCAATAATAACCCACACTGCATCGAACTTCCTCTGAGTCCGTGGGAGTCCAACAACGAAGTCCATAGTGATCCGCTCCCACTTCCACTCGGGAATCTCAATCTTCTAGAACAAACCACCAGGCCTCTGATGCTCGTACTTAACCTGCTGATAATTCAAACCCCGAGCCACATATGCAACGATATCCTTCTTCATTCGCCTCCACCAATAATGTTGCCGCAAATCCTGATACATCTTAGCAGCGCCTGGATGAATAGAGTACCGGGAGCTATGGGCCTCCTCTAAAATCAACTCTCGAAGTCCATCCACATTAGGCACACAAACTCAACCCTGCAATCTCAAAACTCCATCATCACCTTAGGTAACCTGCTTGGCACCTACACATTGTACCGTGTCTCTAAGGACACACAAATGGGCATCATCATATTGCCGATCATGGATATGCTCCAATAAAGAAGAACGAGCAACCGTGCAAGCTGATACATGACTGGGCTCAGAAACATCCAACCTCACGAACAGATTGGCCAAAGCCTGAACATCCAAAGCAAGCGGCCTCTCATCGACCAGAATATAAGCAAGACTACCCATACTGGCTGACTTCCTACTCAAAGTATCGGCCACCACATTGGCCTTTCCCTAATGATATAAGATGGTGATATCATAGTCCTTTAATAGCTCCAACCACCTTCTCTGCCTCAAATTCAACTCCTTCTGCTTGAACAAGTACTGTAGACTCTTGTGATCCGTGAACACCTCACATGCCATGCCATACAAATAATGCCTCCAAATCTTCAACGCGCGAACAATGGCTGCTAACTCCAAATCATGAACCGGATAGTTCTTCTCATGAATATTCAACTGCCACGAAGCATAAGCAATGACCTTGCCATCCTGCATCAACACCGCACCAAGCCCAATACGAAATGCATCATAATAAACTATATACGGCCCTGAACCTATGGGCAAAACCAACACCGGTACCGTAGTCAAAGCTATCGTGAGCTTCTAAAAGCTCGCCTCACACTCGTCTGACCACCTGAACTGGGCACCCTTTTGGGTCAACCTAGTTATCGGGGTTGCAATGGACGAAAACCACTCCACAAACCGGCGATAATAGCCTGCCAATCCCAAGAAACTCTGGATCTCTGTAGCTGATGCTGGTCTAGGCCAGTTCTTGACTGCCTCAATCTTCTTTGGATCAACCTGAATCCCCTCTGCTGATGCAACATGACCCATGAAAACTATTGAACTCAACCATAACTCACACTTCGAAAACTTAGCATACAACTGACTATCCCTCAGAGTCTGAAGAACTACTCTAAAATGCTGCTCGTGCTCTTCCCGGCTGTGGGAATAGATCAAAATATCATCAATGAAGACTATCATGAATGAATGCAAGTAAGGCCTGAACACTTGCTTCATCAAATCCATAAAAGCTGCTGGCGAATTTGTCAACCCGAATGACATCACCAAGAACTCTTAATGCACGTACCTAGTGTGGAAACTGTCTTAGGGACATCGGATGCCCTAATCCTCAACTGATGGTAGCCAGATCTCAAGTCAATCTTCGAAAATACCTTGGCATCCTGAAGCTGATCAAACAAATCATCAATCCTCGGCAACGGATACTTATTCTTGATTGTAACCTTGTTCAACTGTCGGTAATCAATACACATTCTCATAGATCCGTCCTTCTTCTTAACAAACAACACTGGCGCACCCCAAAGCGAAATACTAGGTCTAATGAAACCTTTTTCAAGCAAGTCTTGCAACTGCTCCTTCAATTATTTCAACTCAGGCGGAGCCATACGATATGACGGAATAGAAATAGGCTAAGTGCCTAAAGCCAAATCAATGCAGAAGTTAATATCCCTGTCGGGTGGTATATCCGGCACGTTTGAAGGGAATACCTCAGGGAACTCACGAACAACAAGCACAGAATCAATAGAAGGAACCTTGGCACTAGAATCACGAACATATGCCAAATAGGCCAAACACCCCTTCTCGACCATACGCCGAGCCTTCACATAAGAGATAACACTACGGGTAGAACGACCAGGAGTCCCCTCCACTCTAAACAAGGTAAGCCCGGCAAGGCTAAGGTCAAAGTCTTGGTATGACAGTCCAAGATAGCGTGGTAAGGTGATAACCAGTCCATCCCCAGTATGACATCAAAATCAACCATGTCCAGAAGCAACAAATCTACACGAGTCTCAAGACCCTCAATCACCACTATACAAGAACGATGGACTCGATCTACCACAATAGAATCACCTACCGGTGTAGACACATATACAGGGGCACTCAAGGAATCACTAGGCATGACCAGAAACGGTACAAAATAAGACGACACATAGGATTAGGTAGACCCTGGATCAAATAAAACTGAAGCATCTCTGCCACAAACCAGAACAATACCTGTGATAAATGCATCGGAAGCCTCAGCCTCAGGCCTGGCTGATAGAGCATAACATCAGGGTTGGGCCCCACCACCCTGAATGACATCTTTGGGACGGCCTACATCCGGCTGGCCTCCACCTCTAGCGGTCTAAGATCCACCTTTAACACCTTTACTTCCACCTTTAGTACCTCTACCCCCACCCTTAGCTGGCGGAGCGGGCAGTGGAACACCTGGTGCCTGAACCATAGCACGGAAACCCTGCTGCTGCGACTGATTACCCACCAATCTCGGACAAGCCCTCCGGATATGACCATACTCACCACACTCAAAACATCCACCTGAATGCTATGGTTGAGGAAACTGAGACTGACCCTAGCGACCTGAATGATCACCCCAAAAACTCTAGAACGGCGGTTCACTGATAAGAGCTGGTAGTGCACTGTAGGGCTGCTAATTAGAATACTGCATATGAGAGCCACAACCACCTGAAGCAGCATGAGAAACCTGAAGGGCTGATTGAAAAGGCCTAGGAGGATGGCCTCTACCATACGAATCTCTACCTCCAAATAAGGTACCACGGAATCGGCCTGAATGACGAGGCCTCTTGTTAGACCCCTGACCACCCCTTGCGATAGAACCATCTCAACTCTCTTGGCCACATTGGCCACCTCCTAGTAAGAAATCTCACTCCTAGTCTCCTTGGCCATCTGAAGTCGAATAGGCTGGATAAGTCCCTCAATGAACCTCCTCACCCTCTCTGTCTCGGTGGGAAGTATGATAAGAGCATGACGGGCCAAGTCGATAAATCTGGTCTCGTACTGAGTAACAGTCATAGAACCCTACTGGAGATGCTCAAACTAGCTCCGATAGATCTCTCTTTGAGTAATAGGGAGAAACTTCTCTAGAAATAGCTCGGTAAACTGCTCCCAAGTCAAGGATGGTGATCCAACTGGTCTAGCCAAGCAAAAAGTAGCAAAATCGACTCCATTGGTCTCCACTATCCCCATGTTCCTGAGAACCTCGTGACAGCTGTCTAGATAATCCTAGGGATCCTCAGAAGATGCACTGCTAAAAGTAGTAGTGAAGAGCTTGGTGAAACCTATCCAACCTCCACAAAGCCTCCAAAGACGTAGTTGATCTATCACCGGTGTGTGTTGTTGTCAGCTGAAAAAGTGGTACGTGACCTCGCCATTAGCGAAAGGACAAGAGTAGAGGTTTCAATTTAGCATTGGGACACCAAACCGCACGACAGGAAAGAATAAATGTGAAGTTTTTCCTAACTTTGTAGCCTCTGGGATAAATACAAACGTCTCTGTACCGATCCCTCAGACTCTACTAAGCTTGTCCATGAATTGTGAGACCTACGTAACCTAGAGCTCTGATACCAACTTGTCACGACCCGGATTTCCCACCCTCGGGAGTCGTGATGGTTCCTACTCGTGAAATCTAGGCAAGCCGCGTAATATAGAATCCATAACTCTTTTATTTAGCCTTTTTAACAAGTTAAACCAACATGCGATAAAGAATGAAATATCAATGATAAGTAAATATATGCGGAAGACTTAATCTGATAACTTAGCCAAAACCAGTACGACAATACCAACATACATCTCTACCCGGAATCTAGTGTCACAATATCACGGACTAACTGCGAATACTACATACAAATGTCTGAAAAGAAAGGTACAATCTATCTCGGAAATAATGAAAACAGAATACATATGAAGATAGAAAAGAACGCTGGGCCTACGGACGTCTACAGGACTACCTCGAGATCTCTAGCTGGACTAAAGGCAGCCACCCAATGCTACGGTCCAAAAGTTGTTGCTCCGAGATCTGCACATAGTACAGAGTGTAGTATCAGCACAACCGACTCCATGTGCTGGTAAGTGCCTGGCCTAACCCCGGCAAAGTAGTGACGAGGCTAGGACTAGACTACCAAATAAACTTGTGCAGTTACCTAATATGCGGCGGAAAATAAAATAGGAATAAACAAGTAAAGATGGGATGGGTACATGCTGTGGGGGAATATCCGTACCAACAGTAAATTAAGAGAAAAGCATAAGAACAATTTAGAATTTACATCAAAACAATAAGGAACTCGTAACCAATCTATAAATGCTTCGTATTATCAATTGTTGCGGCGCGCAACCAGATCCCAAAACATAATAACTCTGTTGTGGCGTGCAACCCAATCCATATCATTTATCACTGTTGTGGCATGCAACCCGATCTCATTATATTATTGTTGCGGCGTGCAACCCGATCCTTATCATTTATCACTATTGTGGCATGCAACCCGATCCAAATATAATATTGGTGTGGCGTGCAACCGGATCCAAATATAATATTGTTGCAGCGTGCAACCCGATCCAAATATAATATTGTTACGGCGTGCAACCCAATCCAAATATAATATTATTGCAACGTGCAAGCCGTTCCATGTATACAGTTCAACACCAATCACAACACGAGTCCCCGCAAGGGATCAATAAAGAAACAACTCTAACCCGACGAGGGAATTAATGGTATAAGTAAATAAGTCCCTACAAGGGAAAATAAGCTATAACCAAACTTGTTCCAACATATAACTACCTCAACTAGCACCAATACTCAATCGTAAGTAATTTCCACGGGGATAATCATAATCCTTGTCCAACTCAGAGAAACAACAACTTAGGCATTCGTAGTATTTATTCAGAACACAACAATTTCGATTTAAGACTCACGGTCATGCTTGACACCAACGTATAGATACTCGTCACCATGCCTATACGTCGTACTAAACATGTAACATGTAGCAAATAGGACTCAACTCCTAATCTCTCAAGCTAAGGTTAGACCAAACACTTACCTCGATGCCACGAACACAATTCAAGCCTCTACTATCGCTTTACCTCGTGATTCCACCACCAATTCGCTCGTATCTAGACACAAGTTACTTAATTACATCAATAAACGCTAAATGAATCAATTCCAATGCATGAAAATAAATTTCCCAAAGTTTTATCCAAAAAGTCAAAAATCGCCCCCGGGCCCACATGGTCAAAACCCGAGGTTCGAACCAAAACCCGATTACCCATTCCCCACAAACCCAAACATATAATTTGTTTTGAAATCGGACCTCAAATCGAGGTCCAAATCCCTAAAATTTGAAAAAAAAATTAAGTTCTACCCAAAACACCTAATTTCTCCCATGAAAATCATTGATTTTGAATTAAAATCATGTGAAAAGATGTTAATGATTGAAGAAAATGAGTTAAAAGTGACTTACAATCGATTTGGAATAAGAGTTGTCTTTGAAAAATCGCCCAAGAGTGTTTTGGTTTTGAAAGAGTGTGAAAAATGAAAGATTTTTAGTTAAGTTATAAAATTGCAGGTTGCAGATGTCACATTTGCGACCATTGCGAACCCAGACTTCTGCTAAGTTCGCATTTGCGAAGACGTTTGGGAATTACGAACAACTTGTCGCATTTACGATGACTGGATAAGACAAGGGGGATCGCATTTGCGATAGAATCCTCGCAATTGCGAGGTAGGCTGGCCTGGGCTACATTTTGCAATTGCGACATGGCCCTCACATTTGCGAGCCAGGCTTCGCAAATGCGAAGCCTTTAGTCCTGCACTGAAACAACTGAAAAGCTGCAATTTTTCAAGTCCAAAATCTACCCCGTGGCCTATCCAAAACTCACCCGAGCCCTCGGGGCTCCAAACCAAATATGCAAACCAATCTAAAAACATCATACGGACTTGCTCATGCATTCAAATCACTAAAATAACATCAACAACTATGAATTTAGCATCAAAATCGTGAAATTTCTTAAGAACTTCAAATTCTCCAATTTGTTTCTCAAAACGATCTGATTCACGTCATTTCAAATCTGTTTCTTACCAAATTTCAAAGGCTTATCTTAAATCACATATAAGACTTGTACCGGGTGCCAGAACCAAAATACAGGTCCAATACCATTGAGTTTTAAACTCATTTCATTTCCAAAACTCATAAATAATTCCAGAAAATAAATTTTTTTAAAAATTCATTTCACGGGCTTGGGACCTCGGAATTCGATTCCAGGCATACGCCTAAGTCTCATATTTTCCTACGGACCCTCCGGGACCATCAAATCACGGGTCCGGGTCCGGGTCCGTTTACCCAAAATGTTGACCGAAGTCAGCTTAAATCCATTTTAAAGTTAAAATTCATCATTTTTCATAGATTTTCACATAATAGCTTTCCGGCTATGCCCTCGGACTGTGCATGCAAATCAAGGTGATGCCAAAAGAGGTTTTTGAGGCCTTGGAATGCAGAATTTACTTTTAAAACAAGTGATGACCACAGTGTGCCCGCTTCTGTGGCACATGCGGTCCCAGCTGATCCTGCCTAAATTTTCTTCTATGGCTCGAGGGCCACTCTTGCGGCGCCGCACCTGCGACCCAAAATGCACAAGTATGATTGCACCAGAAGTAGCAATGCTTCAGCAATGCACCAAGTCCAATTTTTGTTCTGGATTCAATCCGAATCAGACACGGAGCGCCCGTGACCCTGTCCGAATACCAACAAGTCCTAAAAGATCATATGTACCTAGTCGAGTCTTCAAATCACATCAAACAACACCAAAAACACGAATCGCATCCCAATTCAAGCCTATTGAAACTAAGAACATTCCAACTTCTACAAACGATGCCGAAACCTAACAAATCATGTCCGATTGACCTCAAATTTTGAACAAAAGTCGCATTTAACATTACGGACTTATTCTAACTTCCAAAATCGGAATCCGACCCCGATATCAAAAATTTCACTCCCGGTCAAACTTTCCAAAAATCTTCCAACTTTCTAACTTTCGCTAAATAACGCTGAGATGACCTTCGTGCCTCAAAATAAATATCCGGACGTGCTCCAAAGACCAAAATCACAATACGGAACTATTAAAGCTGACGAAACTTTATTCCGGAGTCGTCTTCACACAAGTTAAACTACAACCAACTCTTATAGCTAAAACTTCAAATTTAGGGACTATGTGTCCCATCCCACTTCGAAACTCTTCGGAACCCATCACCAAGCACCCCGGCAAGTCGAGTAACCATAAAAATGAAACCGATGAAGCAATAAATAGGGGATCAAGGCTCTTACTCTCAAAACGATCGATCGAGTCGTTACATAAAAACATGTATGCTTTTTATTAGCCTGTAATTATTTTTGTACATTGATTGATGTCTGAACAAGAAATAAGTGTAGGGGATAAACTAGTTTGGAATGCTAGAGGAGTAATTCTTGTAACTATAGTTGTCTTAAGGCTTGTTAACTTGTAATATGGGCGAGATTTAGGAACGAAGATGAGATGGGACATTTCTATTGTCTGTTTTGTGAAGTAGTGCTGATGTTTGTGACTTGAAATTTTCTGGTGTATTTCTTCAATATCATGAAGTGCTATATTCACTGATTAGTAGTAGCATTTGTGATAGTTGGTAAACTTTTGGAGAGGTTTTATTGCTACAAACTAACTATTTGAAACAAGTGCCAAATGACTACGAAGGCAAAATGCTGGAATTTTGTCTGTGACATAATTATTTCAATTTATAAAGGAAAGGGAAAACTATAGAGGAAAATACCCGTAAGGAGTTCGGAGTGGTTTCAAGCCAAAAGTTGCTCATTTGCAAGTTTTTGGAGCATTGATTATGCTCATGTGCCAGATGAGAAGAGGTCCAAACTTGATGATAAAAGTGAGAGGTATGTTTTCATTGGCTATGATCAAAGTTCTAAAGGTTATAAATTATATAACCCAAGAAATGGCAAGGTCAACATAAGCAGAGATATTGAGTTTGATGAATATAATGCTTGGGAATGAAAAACTAAAGAGCAAGATTACTTTTTTAGTCATTTCTTTGATGAAGATGATGATGAAAGCGTTGCGGAGCAGCTTATCACACCACGTTTAAAACTCCACCACAAGTTTAAGAAGAAAATGAGTCAAGTTCAAGTCTTCAAGTGAAGTGCCTGAGAAAACTAAAAGTTTCCATGAGTTGTATAAAAATACTGAAGTGGTAAGAAAAGATTCATATGATTTGACTCACTTTTGTTTGTTGGTGGATATGAGCCTTTTACTTATGAAGATGCTACCCAAAATGCCAAATGGAGAAATGTCATGGATGAAGAAATCAAGGCAATCAACAAGAATGATACTTGAGAATTAACCATACTTCCAAAAGGCAAAAGCACCATTGGTGTCAAATGGGTGTACACATTAAAGAAAAATTCCAAGAGTAAGGTGGAAAGGTACAATGCAAGATTGGCTACCAAGGGATACAAGCAAAATATCGGTATTGACAATGATGAGGTATTTGCATCGGTTGCTCGTTTGCAAACAATTTATTTTATTATTGTTGCGGATATTTTTACTAAGCCGCTGAAGATTGAGCTTTTTCAAAAGCTAAGAAAGGCTCTTGGAGTGATGAAATAAGTTTAAGGGGGGATGTTAAAATGTGAACAATATAAACTTGTTTAGATTAGTTCATGAACTAGAATATTAAGTTAGTATATCTATTAGAGTATGAACACATTGATGTACATTGAAAAGTACAATGTCTAGTAGTGTCATCCATGTACCTTGAAAGGTGTGGGGTGTGGGCTTAGTTATTATATTTGCATGTAGTGTAGGCTAAATACATGAAATATTTCTCCTATAACTGGCCATGTATTGCAAGTCAACTGAAGCAAGTCAAGTTGAATAGAAATCATCCTTTCCTCCACTTTCTTATTTGTGAGTTTCAAGTGTTCATTTGTATTGTCTTGCTCTCCCAAATTTTCTAACAGTTTGGAGCTTCAGTTCTTCTCCAGAGTTGTAATATTTGAACTGAGTGTTTTAGTATTAGTTTTTTTAATTATTGTGTTGATAGAAAACTATATATGAGCCTCAACTATTATTTGTGACTTTATAAATGTGATTCTAAATATGAATTTGTGTGTTTAGAACGTGTATGCTTTGTATTAGCCTGCAATTATTTTTGTACATTGATTGATGTTTGGAATAGAAATAAGCGTAGGGGGAGAAACTAGTTTGGAATTCTAAACAAATAATTCTTGTGACTATAGTTGTCTTAAGGCTTTTTAACTTATAATTTGGGCGAGATTTAGGAATGAAGATGAGATGAGACATTTCTATTGTCTGTTTTGTTAAGTAGTGCTGCTATTTGTGACTTGAATTTTTGTGTTGTATTTCTGAAATATCATGAAGTGCTATACTCACTGATTAGTAGTGGCGTTTGTGATGGTTCGAGCATGTACAAAAGAGAAGCCCATATGCTCTGGTAAGGAGGTGTGAGCGGCTGGTTGTGGAGGGAATAAGAAGAGGTAGAGGGTGGCCTAAGAAATATTTGTTAGTACACTGTATTTGTAAAATAATTCTGGAGAAGATAAAATAACATATAAACAGAAATGTAAAACAAACAGAATTTAATTCTAGCCCACTGAATTCACAGTATTTCCTTAAGGAACTTAATCCCCTCCTAGTACCCAAGGTTGTGGATTATTTTCTCCTATGATAGAACGAATTACACACTGGTGTAGCGGTACTTCAAACTCTAGTTTTTTAGCGAACACAAAGATCGTTAGCAAATTACACTTATTGTTACTCTCTTTGTAGTTAAAACAATGCATAAGAAAGGAAGAGAATTCAGAAATTCGTATGGAAAATCTGAGAGAATGGACTGGTATTTATAGCCAATATGTTGGGCTCAAATTGAAGAGGTGCAGTTCTTCAGAAGGGCTGTTTATATAAAACGGCCATAACATAAATGGCTATTACGCAACAATAAACCGGGAATTCATAATGCGAAAGAAACTTAATTTTCTGTTACAAAAACGGAAACGGACACTTAATTTTCCATTGGATTTAATATTAATTTTTCGTTTACAAAAAATGGATATTTAATAATATTATGTTAATATTTACTATCAACAAATAAATTTAGTCCAAAAAATTAATCAATCAATCATTTGACCAAATTCAAATCTGAATCTGAAGTCCAAGCCGAATAACGGCGCGAGGCTTGTCTTTTTCTTAACTCTTTAAGAGCTAGAAGAAGAGCAATTGTATATATACCCATCAAAAACCTTTTCCTTTTCCAATATGGGACAATGTCCCTTTATCAAGGAGGGAAACTTAAAAATATCATTTTCCCTCAATTTCTCATTCACTCTCTTTTAAGCTACATTAAGCTTAAAAAAAACCCAAAATCCCCTACATGAATGGGGAATGACTATATCACAAAAATATGCATGAAAAAATGTGTGATTTACAAACAAGAATTAATCGCATCTGGATAAGTATGTCGGATATACTCAGTCAATCGGTAGATTTGATATCTTTGAACTGTCGAACCTTGTTGTATACCTAGACAACCATAAGTCACACAATCAACCCGTAACCATCTTTGGTTCTCATTTTTGTGTTCGTTCAGCCATGAACAACGCCTGGTTTCATAAGTGCGTAGAGAAATGGCCTTACAAAATTCTCCTTGAAGCGGCTAACACTTCTCACTTCAGGTGATTCCTAAACGTGTCATCCTGTAGATACACTATTTGATATACCCCGTATCAAATTTAGAAATCATTAAAATGCCTTAATGCTTTATCCTTGGTATTGAACATTGTCTCATCGCAAGAATGGACCAAAATTTTAGTTGACAATGTTGAACTATTATTAATGACTTTGTTTGATCTCCTTGAACCTAGATCTTGGGATCTCTAGTCTTCTAGATAGAGTTACCGCCACAATGACTTGTTCTCGGCCATAGTCCTATTCCCCTCGATGATTTGCCAACTAACTCTCTAGTTAGGCTTTTTGTAAGTGGATCCGACACATTATCACTTGACTTTACGTAGTTAATTCTGATAATTCCTCTAGAGAGTAATTGCCTAACGGTTTTATGTCTTCATCGTATATGACGAGATTTGCCGTTATACATAATGCTTCCAGCCCTTCCAATTGTCGTTTGACTATCGCAATATATACATATTGGTGCCAACGGTTTAGGCCAAAATGGAATGTCTTCCAAGAAATTTCAGAGGCATTCAGCTTTTTCACCGACTTTATCTAAGGCTATAAATTCAGCCTCCATTTTAAAGCGGGCAATACAAGTTTATTTGGTCGACTTCCAAGATATCGCTCCTCCACCAATAGTGAATACATATCCACTTGTAGACTTAGAATCAGTTGAATTGGTGATCCAATTTGCATCACAGTATCCCTCAATCACTGCATGATATTTACTGTTGTACAAAGCAAAGTCCTGGCTATGTTCTAGATATCCCAAAACTTGTTTCATTGCCATCTAATGAGATTGACCTGGATTGCTCGACTCAATTTACTTATAGCACAAGCTATATCTGGTCGTGTACAATTCATGATATACATTAAGCATCCCAACACACGAGCATAATCCAATTGTGATATGCTTTGGCCTTTGTTCTTTGCTAATGCAAGATTCACGTCAATTTGAGTCTTTGCAACTTTAAACTCTAAGTGCTTGAATTTTCCAAGTACTATCTTAATATAATGAGATTGTGACAATGCCAGACATTGAGGAATCTTATGGATCTTAATCCCCAAAATTAAATCAGCAACTCCCAAGTCCTTTATTACTCATTATCATCATATCATCCACATATAAGCAAACAATGACTATGTGATTTGGAACATTTTTTAATGTACACACATTTATCACATTCATTTATCTTAAAACTATTTGAAAATATTGTTTGGTCAAATTTCGCATGCCATTGTTTGGATGCTTGTTTTAGTCCGTAAAGGGACTTAACAAGTCTACATACCTTCGTTTCTTTAACTGGAACCACAAAACCTTCAGGTTGTTCCATGTAGATTTCTTCCTCTAAATCTCCATTTAAGAAGGTCGTCGTAACATCCATTTGATGAATTTCAAGATCATAAACTGCAGCTAATGCTACTAACATTCGTATGGATGTAATTCTTGTAACTGGAGAGTATGTATCAAAATAGTCAAGACCTTCTCCTTGTCTATACCATTTGACTACAAGTCTTGCCTTATATTTATCAATAGTGCCATCATCTTTCATTTTCCTCTTAAAAATCCATTTAGAACCCAAAGGTTTATTTCCAGGAGGAAGATCAACCAATTCTCATGTATGGTTATTCAATATGGATTCTATTTCACTATTGGCTGCCTCTTTCCAAAATAATGATTCCAAAGAATACATATCTTTTTTAAATGTTTGAGGCTTATTTTCCAATAAGAAAGTCACAAAATCTGGTCCAAATGAAGTAGACGTTCTTTGACGTTTACTACGTCTTGGATCCTCCTGATTGAATGTACTTTCTTTTGTTTCTTCCCGAGGTCATTTAGATCCTTCACCATTCGACTTACATTCCTTTTTATGCAAATACATATTTTCAAAGAACTCAGCATTATCTGATTTTATAACTGTTTTATTATGAATGTCGGGATTTTCTGATTTATAAACCAGAAATCGATATGCTTTACTATTGGTCGCATATCCTATGAAAATACAATCAATGGTTTTCGGTCCTATTTTTACCCTTTTGGGTTTAGGAACTTGCACTTTTGCCAAACAATCCCACACTTTATAAAATAATTCAAGTTGGGCTTTCTTCCTTTCCATTTTCATATGAAATGGATTGTGTTTTGCTATGGGGTACTCGATTTAGTATCTGGTTAGCCATAAGAACGGATTCCCCCCCACAATTTCTGTGGCAAACCAGAACTTATCAACAATGCGTTCATCATCTCCTTTAATGAACGATTTTTTCTTTCCGCAAACCTATTGGATTGGGGTGTGTAAGGGGCCATTGTTTGATAAATAATTTCATATTCTAAACATATTTCTTCAAAAGGAGATTCATATTCACAACCCCTATCATTTCTTATCATTTTAATTTTCTTGTTAAGTTAAGTTTAAACCTTATTTTTGTATTGCCCGAATGTGTCTATTGCTTCATATTTACTATTATGTAAGTAAACATAGCAATATTGAGTATTGTCTTCAATAAAAGTTATGAAATATTTCTTTCCACCGCGAGATGGTATTGACTTCATATCGCAAAAATCTATGTGAATTAAGTCTAAAGGATTTGAATTCCTTTCAACTGACTTATAAGGATGTTTAACATACTTAGATTCCACACATTGACATTTTGATTTGTTGCATTCAAACTTAGGCAATACTTCTAAGTTCATCATTTTTGGCAAGGTTTTATAATTGACATGACCCAAATGTATATGCCATAAATCATTTGACTCAAGCAAGTAAGAAGAAGCTGAATTTTATTATTCTCAATGACCATTACATTCAGCTTGAAAAGGCCCTCAGTGAGGTAACCTTTTCCTACAAACATTTCATTTTTACTTATTACAACCTTATCAGATACAAAAACACATTTAAACCCATTCTAAACGAGAAGCTAGCAGAGACTAAGTTCTTCCTAATCCCGAGAACATGAAGGACGTTGTTCCGAGTCACCACCTTGCCAGAAGTCATTTTCAGAAATATCTTCCCACATCCTTCAATTTTGGCCGTTGCAGAATTTCCCATAGAAAGCGTCTCTTCAGGTCCAACGAGAGCATATGTAGAAAACGCTTCTCTAACGGTACAAACATTGTAAGTGGATCCAGAATCAATCCACCACTCCTTAGGATTTCTCACCAGGTTGCATTCAAAAATCATAGCACACAAGTCATCAACATCGTCGTGCTTTTCAAGCATGTTTGTTTGACCCTTCTTCTTGTCTTTCTTTGGAGTATGAGAATCTGTAGATTTGTGTTCAGCTTCCCATAGTTGTAGCAATTTTCATTGAACCACTCCTTGCTTGGGTTGCTTTTCGGTCCAAAAGACTTCTTCCTCTTTCTATTATTTTGAGGAGTATCCTCAACAGTGTTTGCTCCCATTATTGTTGAGTTTCCAATGCTTCTCTTTTCAGCAGCTTTGTTCTCCTCTTCGATTCTCAACCAAACAATTAGATCTTAGTGACATCTCCTTGCATTTGTGTTTCAAGTAGTTTTTGAAGTCCTTCCACAAAGGAGACAACTTCTCAACATCGCTGCAACTTGGAATGTTTCATTGATGACAAGACCTTCAATGAAATTTCTGTTAGTAAAAATAATAAAATTAATACTTTCAACATCAGTATTAATTCGACTTATACCTTCAGCAATGGAAACCGTGAATAATCACTTGCAATTCCTGGACATGGGTAATAACAGACTTGCTATCTACCATTTTGTAATCCAAAAATTTAGCGGCAACGAATTTCTTCAACTCGGCATCTTGAGTTTTTTATTTTCTTTCAAGCACATCCCACAGCTCTTTTGACGTTTCCACATTACTATAGACGTTATATAGGAACATGAACATCTTCCTTTTCTGGAGTTTCATCGGGCAGAACAGGAACATCTTTCTTAATGAACTTCTGCAGACTTAAAGTCGTCAAGTAGAAGAACATCTTCTACTGCTACCGCTTGAAATCAATCTCTGGAATAATTTTCAGGTTTTCTACCGGTGCCAATGCCGGTGTTGTTCAGCTTGTCGATGCATTGGCAGTCACCATCGGAACAGTCTGGTTTCCGTTGTCATTCGTCATTTCTGTACAAGAATGACACAAACAAACGTTTAAAAACTGGAATTGGAGTATAACACAATTATAGAAAACAATTAAGTTCCTTAAGTACAATGTATTTGTAAAATAATTCTGGAGAAGATAAAATAACATATAAACAGAAATGTAAAAGAAATAGAATTTAATCCAAGCCTACTGAATTCACAGTGTTTTCTTAAGGAGATTAATCCCCTCATAGTACCCAAGGTTGTGGATTATTTCCTCCCAGGATAGAATGAATTACACACTGGTGTAGCGGTACTTCAAACTCTAGTGTTTCAGCGAACACAAAGATCGGTAGCAAATCACACTTACTGTTACTTTGTTTGTAGTTAAAACAATGCAGAAGAAAGGAGGAGAATTCAGAAATTCGTATGGAAAATTTGAGAGAATGGACTGCTATTTATAGCCAATATGTTGAGCTCAAATTGAAGGGGTGCAACTAGGGCTATTAATTTGGATCGAATATCCGAAATCCGAACCAATCCACTTAATTTCGGATTGTGTTTATTAAAAGTTTGGATATTCGGATCGGATTCGGATTGTATAATTGTAACCCAATCTGATCTAAAATCTAAAATTATTAGGGCATGTATAAATATTAAACTTTAATTTCGGATAGTCAGTACTTCCTTTACATCTTCCTCCAAGTTATTACCTTTACAATTATTGGATTAGCTATATTGGCACCATAGTACTGTCCTAATTGCAGAAACATGAATTTTTCATATTGTATGCCTCTTTTACAAAGAAAATATACATATAAATTTGCAACTTTGATGCATAATAATTCGATTCGAAATTCGAAAATCAGATCTGATCCAAACTTTAAAATTAGATTTGATCCGATATTAATTCGGATCGTATTCGGATTGCATTTTGTAGAATCTGATTCTGAAATGTGCTAAATCCTATCCGATCCGACCCATGCACAATCCTAGGTGCAACTCTTCAGAAGGGTTGTTTACGTAAAACGGCCGTAATGTAAATGGCTATTTACGCAATAATAAGGAATTCATAACACGGAGGAAACTTAATTTTGCGTTACAAAAATGAAAAACAGAAAACGGACACTTAATTTTCCGTTTACAAAAAACGGATATTTAATAATATTACGTTAATATTTACTATTAACAAATAAATTTGTTCCAAAAAATTAATCAATCAATTGATTGAATCTGAAGCCGAAGCCGAAGCCGAGCAAGCGAGCGAGCGACGACAATGCGAGGCTTGTCTTCTTCTTAACTCTTTAAGAGCTAGAAGAAGAGCAATTGTATATATACCCATTAAAAATATTTTCCTCTTCCAATATGGGACAATGTCCCTTTGTTAAGGAGGAAAACTTAAAATTTTCATTTATCCTTTATTTCCCATTCTCCCTTTTTTAAGCTACATTAAGCTTTAAAACCCCAACAGTATTGGGGAGAGGTGATTAGGCAGGACATGGCGAGACTTCAGATTTTCGAGGACATGGCACTTGATATGAAGATGTGGAGGTCGAGTATTACGGTTATAGGTTAGGAGGTAGTTAAGTCTTGCCTTACTTCGTACCTTTGTAAGACTAGTCTGGCAGTGTTTTTGTATAAGATCGCTAGTGGCGATGTTGTGTCTTACTATTTCATTTTTCATAGTGCCCGACCTATTTACTAGCTATCGCCTTTGCTTTGCATCTCTTCTGAATTTCATGCTGTTTCTATTTTTCCTATGATTTTTCTGGTGGTACTGATATTGTCTCTTTTTGCCTTTTGTCTTCTTGAGCCGAGGATCTTTCGGAAATAGCATCTCTACTCCTTCGGGGTAGGGGTAAGGTCTGCGTACATGCTACCCTTCCCAGACCCAACTAGTGAAAATTTTACTGAGTTGTTGTTGTTGTAACTATTTGAAACAAGTGCTAAATGACTGCGAGGGCAAGTGATGGAATTTTGTCTGTGACATAATTATTTCAATTTGTAAATGCAAGGGCAAAGCTGTAGAGGAAAATAGCCGTAAGGAGTTTGATAAGCGCCATTTTGTCTCAAACTCTCAATAAAAGCTGAGGACTGCTACAAGGACGAGTTCGAAACCTAAATAATGAGTTTTGGGACTCAAAATACCTTTATACAGTTAAAAAAAAGTTACCTTTCTAACTAAAATGCAGTATAATACTGCATTTTAGTTTAACGGAAATTTAGCCGTTAAAGGAAAACGTAGTATAATACTGTATTTTAGTAAAGCGCAGTATTATACTGCATTTTCCTTCTTCAATTTAAAATCCCCATTTCTTCCCCACCCACGACAGAACAGCCCCTCCCCCATTAAAATACTCCAGCAGCAGCGGTCCCCCCTCCCCCCGATTTAAAAAAAAACTTGAGTGTACCCCACCCGTCACACAAAAAGTGAAGATTATAGGTCTCGCACACAACCCAAGCCTTCGATTGTTGTGGTTTCCTTGTTTCGGGCTCAAAATTTCAAATTTCCGACATTTCTAAAAACATAAATCGAGGTATTCTGATATAGTTTATGTCGAAACTCGTATAATTATGCATATTTGTTTTCTTGAATGTGTTTCCACATTGATTTGTGTTTTGTTTGCGATTAAATTTGTATTTTATTTTTACCCGGATTAAATTATTAATGTTTAAAAAAATAGTTAAAAGTTGAGAAATAATTTTTATTGTTAATAAAAATGTTCATAAATTTCTTTTATTGTTTTATATGTAATTTCGTGAATGTTATGTTCATATGTTTGTTGTTTTTATTTAGTTTAGATTATTTATTTGCTTAAAGAATAGTGTCCTTTTAGCGTAGTAAAATATAGAGCCTTATGGCGTAGTAAAATATATAGCCTTTTAGCGTAGTAAAATATAGAGCCTTTTAGCGTAGAAAAACATAGAGTCTTTTTGCGTAGAGTCTATGTAGTTTAAGTATGTACTAACTACAAACTCTATCCAATTACACTTTACAAAAATTAATTATTTAATTTATAAAACAAACACACAGAACTAAGAAATTAATATATGATGTCAAATTAAATATCGAGCGTGGAACTCATAGATATATACCCTGTCCAATTAAAAATTAATTATTTAATTCCTAAAACTAACCAAATTGTAAAAATATTAAAATTGACACACATAAGAATTCAGGATAGCTTGGTGCTAATGTACCTCAAATATCGAGCCTGGAACCCATAGTTATATATTGTGTCCAATTAAATAATTAAATAGTAATTATTATAACACTAACAAAATTGTAAAAATATTGAAATTGACACACATAAGAATTCAGGTTAGCTTGGTGCTACTGGCGTCAAATATCGAGCCTGGAACCCATAGATATATAATGTCTCCAATTAAATAATTAAATATTAATTATTATAAAACTAATAAAATTGTAAAAATATTGAAATTGACACACATAAGAATTCAGGATAGCTTGGTGCTACTGTGCCTCAAATATCGAGCCTGGAACCCATAGTTATATATTGTGTTCAATTAAATAATTAAATATTAATTATTATAATACTAACAAAACTGTAAAAATATTGAAATTGACACACATAAGAATTCAGGATAGTTTGATGCTACTCGGCGTCAAATACCGAGCCCGGAACCCATAGATATATAATGTGTCTAGTTAAATAATTAAATATTAATTATTATAACACAAACACACAATTAATATTGTTTAATTTACAGTAGACGACATGGCCGTGCCACCTGTGCATCCTAGACCAGCCTTGAATCTGATATTAGTGTTACAGGGCAAATATACGTCCGCCTACGTATGGGAGGGATAACTAGTGGATTAGACACTCCGCGCCAGGCGACCGGACGACTTGTGGAACTTTTTGAGGGAGGGAGCTTTCCATCCTCACGTAGTTGAGCGCCTCATTAATACGGGCTTCTATAGGATTTTTGAGATTGGGCGGTTGCAGCTCGACTGGTCTCTGATCACGGCGTTCATAGAGCGGTGGCAACCGGAGATGCACACTTTTCACCTGCCAATTGGCGAGGCCACCATCACGCTTCAGGATGTTCAGGTTTTATATGGGTTGTGTGCTGATGGACCAGCCATTGCACTGCCTCAGTATATGAGATCTATGACGCATGCCCAGTATTTGGACTTGCTGCAGCAGTTTACTAGTTTTAGGACATAGGGTGAGGATACAGCTAGAGGGGGCAGTCGCATTGCTGTGACAGCTATCAGACAACATTTGGAGGTATTGCACCCCGACATCACCGGCGAGACAGATGATCTCCATATTCACCGGTACACGAGGTTGGCGCTACTCCTTCTTTTTGGGGGTGTCTTGTTCCCAAACTTCGGAAAATCTAGTGAGTATGTGACTTCTACTTTATCTTTAGCAGCTAGATGAGTTACCCCAATACAGCTCGGGTGTTGCTGTTCTTGCTCACCTGTACAGGAGTATGTGTCGGGCTAGCATGGGCACCTAGAGCGACATATGTGGTTTTCTGCCGCTTCTACAGGTGACAACATATTCGAATACTCTGTTCATGACTTCCAATTCTATATAGTCAAAATGACTCTTAAATTTTACGTTAACTTTGTATGTTAGGTTTGGGCCTGGGAGCGGTTCCTGCCGTTGCAGTCACATCTACCACCATTACTTCCAGATGTAGCACATCTGTTTCTCCCTATAGCAAGGAGGTGGGTTCTCCGACGTGGAAACTACCGAGGCATTGATGCTCATCATAATCTCCCCCTTGTCAGGGATGTGTTGGATATTCTAGAGGCCGCACATGTAAATATGTACCTAAACTTATTTGTTATAAATTCACTTGTGTTGCGCATACTCACTTTTATGTTATTATTTGATAGTTCATCTGGATGCCATACAGCGACGAGAGTTGATAGTTGGCCTGCCCGATTATTGCTCGGTCGACTGACAGCTTTGGAGCACTTTCATTCCGCTGATGTGCCTCGATGTTGTGGAGCACAATGCCACAGATCGGGTACTTCTCTAGTTTCACCGTCCGCAGACTATACCAAGGAAGCCTGCATGGGTGGCTACACATTATCAGCGGGATGATCGTTTGAGGGTGGATGACGCATTTGTAGCATGGCTAGAGACGCAGGTCCATATTTGGGAGCAGCAAGAGGACCTGATTCTGCAACCACCTTCACAGATCCAGGCGGCAACTATTGAGATGTATACGTCATGGTACCGCCATCATACCTGACTGATGATTGGGAACCCCGTTCATGAAACTGGCGGTCGGTTTAGACCATACGCCGGGAGGCACGAGGCACTGGTATGTATTTGTTGGAAACCATACTTATAACTGTGATATAGCGTTATGTAATTAAATTTTTTAAATGTTGTGCAGGATATTGGTCATCATATTGTCTACCGGATGGGATAGGAGATGCAGCAGCATGCCGACAATCCTGTAGTCGTTGAGTGTGGCCGGCGGGTGGTAGAATTGGCTCTCCAGACACTGCAGGGAGCCAGAAAGGACGAGAGGTTAGATCACACAGTTGAGTATATGGTTCCAGAGCAGCACCATCGGGGTAGGCCTGTCCCACGAGGCAAGGGTCGCGCACGAGCCAGGGCTGCCCCACAAGCCAGGGCTGTCCCACGAGGCAGGGGTTCCCCACGGGGTTCTGGGGGACGGTAAGGAGGTGGTCCTCAGCAAGGGGGCATTGAGGAACCTGTTGACCCACCTGTTGAGGCACCTAATGAGGATCTTGGAGATGATCATACGAGTTATTTCCCTCAGCTAGACAAGCCTTCCAACAGCATGCCGTCGCACAACCTTCAGCTGGATCTGCTAGCATCGCAGGTCACCCCGTCATATCCATTGTTGATCACGGGTACATTCAACAGAGATGTAGAGCAGTTCTTTTCAGGCCCATCTATTGCAGCTGAGGATCAGCCGACCCGAGACATGGATGGCGGGCGCAGGTTGAGTTTTGGCTCATCCCCCGCGGTTCATGTGGATCTATCACAGGAGTAGGTCTGTTTGTATTACTATTAATTTTTTTTTCTTTCCCTTAATGATTTGCCATAAATTAATTTCTAATTTTCTTATTAAGGCTTCGTCCCAGCCCATCACGGAGCCCACTGTATGAAATGATGAGGACACCACGGATGCTTATACTCAGGAGCCCGACGAGACCATGGTGAGAAAATATTTTTGACTTAACACGTACATTACTAATATATATTTTCATATGCTAAGCTTAGTAATTGTTTTGTTGGTTGCTGACGGACCGACGGCCCCTTCTACCGATCCTGCCAGATGTACTGGCGATCATGCTGCTGCGCATCCTCACATAAAGAGGCGACTTGATGAGGATGATCCTGATAGGGTACCCGGACGACAGGGGATGCGCCTCAGGCCAGCGGCTGCACTGAAGCACACAGGCTGTGGGACTCATTGATTTTTTTTTTGTATTTTGTGTAAATACTACATTATGTAAATAATAGCAAGAATTGTATTTTAATAACAATTTTATTTTAACACAATTTGAACAACAATTTTATTTTAACAGTACAACACAAACATAAACATAGCAAACCTAACATAACATAAATTCAGTACAACTATTGAAAACACATGATGACAAGGGAAATATAAAGATACACTATGCTCAACACATACATGTCATTGTTTAGTCACGACCGCCTAGTATTCTCTGCTCCAACCACTTGAGTTGGTCTTCCAACATTTTTTTTCTTCTTCCACCTCCTTGAGTTTCGCCTTCAACTCCGCAATTTCTTGTTTGGATTGTCCCTCTCTTTCCCACTGCTTCAAACACAAACTATGCAGAGAATACAACTTGTCTTTGTAGTATTCCTGCTCACATGGTTCATCAATCCATACCTCAAAATTGCAAACAGGTTCGTTGGGTTGCCTATAAAACTTGTTCATACACGCCCAATAGCGACGTCCAGCTTCTTCCCAACAATCGTGCATCATGCATATTTTGTCGCACTCGCACCTTGGGACATAATGGGGTTGTTGAGACATTTGTTAAAGCGTAAAGAGAAACCTTGGTTTTCTGAAAATATTTGTTATTGGTTATTGTTAAGCGCAGAAAATAACTAGAATGTGCCCGTTATTTATAAGCAAGATTTCACACAAAATGTAGTATTATACCGCGCTATACATATTAAATTTTTCTGAAACGAAACAGCTTTTGCGCAGTCGGTTCAGCTTTTTTCAGACCGATAAGACAACACGCAAAACGTAGTATTATACCATGCTATACATATTAAATTTTTCTGACACGAAACAGATTTTGCGTAGTCGGTTCAGTTTTTTTCAGACCGACAAGACAACACACAAAATGTAGTATTGTACCGCGCTATACATATTAAATTTATCTGAGATGAAATAGCTTTTGCGCAGCCAGTTCAGCTTTTTTTAGACCGACAAGATAACACACAAAATATAGTATTGTACCGCGCTATACATATTAAATTTTTCTGAGACGAAACAACTTTTGCACAGTCGGTTCAGCTTTTTTCAAACCGACAAGACAACACACAAAACGTAGTATTGTACCGCGCTATACATATTTAATTTTTCCTATTGGTTATTATCCTTTATTTTCTTGTACGTTGCTTTAGTTATTTTCTTCGATTCCTTTTTTAAGACAGCGGCCATTTTAAGAAGCAAATTTTTAAGAAGGATAATAAAGGATGTCTTGATTTTATAGGTTTTTTAAAAAAAAATTAAGATTGGTCTTCTTTACTAACACCAATAAGTTGAATGTTTGAACTACCATATCATCATCCCAATTCAAAAGATAATGTTAAAAAATAAGATGTAACAAGGTTGTGGAAAATAATTTTATTTAATAGATATTGCAACATACACAAGTACAGACACTTATTACAAAAAACAACACGAAAACAAAAGACTAGGTGTATCCTAATAGTTGGGTACATTCGACGAACTTGCAACAGGAGCTGGATTACCACCGCCACCCACACCAGCTGAAGGACATTTACGACGGTCGTATCCTATTTGTGAGCATATGCCACATTTACGCGCATAAACGGTGTCACCAACATTCATTTGGTTCCATATACGCGTTCTCTTTTGCACTTGTAGCTTGCGCAAATAGTCCTTGTTACACACCATTTTAAAAGGTTCCGACGGCCAATAATGCTCAGCACCCAATGGCTGCAACTGCCCACTGCATGTGTCTACGTATGCAACAACATTGTATTTCCTATTAATATAGTTGGTTGCCCCTAAACTAACTTGTTGAAAGCACTTCAAGGCATGTGCGCACGGTATGTGGTAGATGGTCCATTTTTCACATGAACACAACCTGCTGGCTTCATTCACCGTCTATAGATTATTCTCCCGGTGTTCGCGGATAGCAGTGCAAACTTCAAAAACACCCCGGTCGTGATCGTACTGTAAAAATGAATGACAATGTGCTCGCCTCTTGTACTTCTCAAATCTTCTCATCGATATTGCCATAAATTGAATACCCTTGTCCATCAATACCGATGCAGCTCTATGCCTTTCAACAAACCTCTCCACAATCTATTTGAATGTTATTCGGACCATAGCAGTGACAGGCAATCCACGTGCAGACTTCAACAAGCCGTTGAATGACTCCGACATATTTGTAGTCAAGGCTCCCCATCGTCTGCCACCATCAACATGCAATGTCCACATGTAAAGTTCATGTCCCATCAGCCAAGTATAGGCTTGTGGATCTAACTGCCGGATCGCTTCCATGCGCCTCGTAAATTTGCACTGCTGGTACTCAGTTGCAGCCATCCATATTAAATCATGCAAGGTATTGTCATGATATTTCTTCTGGAAATTGGCCTTAAAGTGCCTCACACAGTAACGGTGGTATGCATAGGGTTCCTGTCATTCAGGCAAATGCCATACAGAACTTAAAATACCACCATGTCGATCAGATATTAGATAAATATCTGAATGTTGTTTGATAGCGTGTTGCTTCAAGTGGTTCAAAAAAAGCATCCACGTCTCTTTGCTTTCATTGGAACAAATGGCAAAAGCTAGTGGAAATATTTGTCCGTTGACATCTACTGCAACTGCAATCAAAAGCTTAATATCATACTTTCCATAGACATGGGTACCGTCTATGGAAATTACAGGACGACAATGCACAAAACCATCAATTGCTAGTTTAAATGACCAGAACACATAGTTGAAAATATATTCGGGTCTGTCCGAACTCCGCTCACGCCTCCATTCAACAACAGTCCCAGGGTTAAAATGTTGCAGTGCGGCCATGTACCTGGGCAGAGATGAAAAAGACTTATCCTAGTCACCATAAATAGTTTCAAAGGCATGTTTGCGCCCGAGATATGCCTTTATTTTGGTTATAGTACACCCATACTCCTGGTGGACGGCTGTAATACACTCTTTAATCTTGAACCTAGGACACTTCCAAGTATAGAATAAAGACAAGAGAAATCAAGTCTACATTCAGGTTGAAGTGATTCTCATTGAATGTGTCCATTTCACATCTGTGGGTGCTAATATATTTACCCACTTTCCACAACCCTGATTTCTTCTTGCTAGCACGTAACATCCAGTGACAACCCATAAAGTCTCTATGGCATACAACCTTGTATACCTCCGTAGTTGACTCCCTTACCGTCATCTCACGGCACTCTCTTACACTGTATATTTTTACAGCCCTGATTAGGCGACCATTATCGGGGAAATACATACCCTTTGCTAGCACCGCTGGTCTAGACTCATCCCACATTGCTGACCGAAATTCGTCACATACCTTGTTAGGGCATCCACGTCCGGCATACTTGGCAAATTATCAAGGTAGGGAATATTCCCCTCATGAAACGGCATGTGGGACTCGTACACTCTTGGTCTAACAGGAGGTGGAGGAGCATGTTCCCTTGTCAGCTCAGGTTCGACATTCACTTCCTCCTCATCAGGGAAGGGTGTGTCATCTCCAGACTCATCGGCATTGTTGTCATAATCACTATCATCTTCCTGACTCTGCGCATCTGCCAAATCACGAGTCAATACGTCGTCTATGGGCAACTGTGTGAGGTCAGGAACATCAAGTTGCTCGTTTTCACGGCACAAAAAGAATAAAATGATAAGCTACTCAACTAGATAAATACTTTACATATAGCTATATCACTTTGCTTACAAGTCGTAATGTGTTGACGTTCCATGACGGACATTTTCTTGTTGGTGATGACTCCCAGATGGGCCACCGTGGTCCAACACGCCAAAACTACGCATATTCCAACTAGGAGCGGGGTCTTAACTTGTAAAATTCATATCCGAAAGGTATCCCCTATGAACAATATGAGTGTTAATACAAATCCAATTCAAACATAAAATAAACATTGCTAAAGCATAGAAAATTGAAGTTTACTAGTCGTCTTGTGGATTATATAAAGTCGAAAAATTATTTTCCCGCTGCTCATTCATCGTTGGTGATAAGTTTAAATCAAGACAAGCTCTTTCATCAGGAATCTGTCCGGCAAAAACTGCTCCACAATAACCACCTGATGACTGGGGGTTATCCCTACTATGCACACCCTCATTATTGGGAACGTCTTCAACCTTGACATACATTTCCAATAATTTTATTACAATAAATTCCCTGTATTCATCCAGAATCCGTAAAAAATCTCTAAAAATTTCATCATCTTCGATCTTAAACTCAGAATAATAAGCAAACCCCTGCGGAGTCATAGAATACGGAAATCTACCGGTTACTTTAAGGTTCGCCAAAAGTTTTCTCACACTCATTTTTTTGCATAATAACGATACCAATTTATCGTACTCCATTATAAGCGGCAATTTAACATGACACTGTGGAGGTGAACTATACCTCACAGAGTTATTCTCCATTACAACCTCGTCCCCTCCCTCCCAATATAATGACACCCTTATTTTTGGCTCTTCAGACATTATAAAAAAAAAGCTTGATAACAAGAAGAGAAGTATGAACGGAAGTTTGAAGAAAAGCTTTGAATGGATTTTCATAAAATCCTAACGCCTTTAAATAAGGCAAGTCCTAGCTTGGGGTGCAGAATTGTTTTATGTAAAACACAGTATAATACAACGCTTTATGTATTTGAATTATTGTTATGGCAGTTATCCGCAGAACACTTATTGGCGGGCCCAAAAATGAAGTAAAATGCAGTATAATACTGCGCTTTAGTAAAATGCAGTATTACATAAAAAAATGAATTATTTATGTCAGTTATCCGCAGAACACTTATTTGTGGGCCCAAAAATGAAGTAAAATGCAGTATAATACTGCACTTTAGTAAAACGTAGTATTATACTATGTTTTACATAAAAAAGAATTATTAAGTAAAAAGCAGTATTATACTACATTTTTCTTTAATGGCTAAATTTCCGTTAAATTAAAACGGTATAATACTGCGTTTTAGTTAGAAAGGTAACCTTTTTTTAGCTATATAAAGGTGTTTTGAGTCTAAAATTTATTATTTTAGTTTCGGACTCCAAGGGAATAGTGCCAATCCGGGAAATAGGGATCAACATGACTAGCCTCGACTTATGAACGTGCAAAACCATTTGTCCTAAAAATAGACAAGGTACAAATCGAATATGCCAAAAAGAAAAAGATGAAATGCAAAATAAATAGAAAGATACAATTGCAAAACCAATTTGTACAAAACGACAGGAAATAGACACATTGTATTATAGGAATATAAGAAGAGCAAAACAAGACCTGACAACTTACTGTCCTAAACTTATAATCTAGAAAATAGTACCAGAATTATAATCAAGAAAAATAGTATTACCTTCTATATAAAACAACTAATCTCGTTATTTTGATATAAATTTTATCTTGGTTTTAGCTAAGTCTGCAATGATACATTAGACAAATCTAATTTCAAATTTATCCTATGCTAACCCCCCGAATCTGATTACCAAGTGACCCCTTAAAATAATAACGGGTAAAGTATACATATAGCCCTGAAAGTAGATGATCTTGAACTTTTATTCCACTTGATTCCTCGGAAGAACTTCAAGTTTAACAAGTGCTGCAACTTGTTTGCGCCATAGGCGACACTTGCATTGGAGATCTGGACATAGACAGGTAAGCGGAAGCTAATTCATGAATTAAGTTTGGACTCTGTTACAAGTTAATTTGGGCTAGTGGCTGACTGGCTGTATAACAGGCCCATTTGAGTCCAATCAAAGAAATAGTTCCTGCCCGACCCGTTAGTTTTTTGAGGGGTATTTGCATCTATACCCGCTTTTTGTGTCACATTTTAACTTGTGACCGCTTTGCAAAAACATTGCAAGCGTACCCGTTTTTTCGCATAACTTCAGCACACGGGGCTGAAGTATCAATGGCAATCACGCAAAACTTCAGCATTCTAGTAGCCGGGCCTGATGCTCAGCTCTAGAGCTGAAATTTTTGTTTTGTAACTGTCGAACTTCAGGTCTAGAGCTGAAGTTTTTGTGTTGTAACTGGGAAACTTCAGCTCTAGAGCTGAAGTTTTTGTGTTGTAACTGGGAAACTTCAGCTATAGAGCTAAAGTTTTCGTGTTGTAACTGGGAAACTTCAGCTATAGAGCTAAAGTTTTTGTGTTGTAACTGGGAAACTTCAGCTCTGGCCTTTGAAAAAAATAAATTGCACAGCTCGCCAAAGGTTGGAGTAGTTCAGTTGTTGGAAGAAACTGCCACTAAGTTGGGGAAAGACTTCAACTGCAGGTATGATCAGTTTCTGTTTGATTATGAAAGAGAAGGATCATGAAATATCTGGTCTTCCTTGCGTGAAGAAAAAGTGATAAGCTAAGCAAATATAGGTAACAAATCCTTTGTACATATACATATACTAATCGCCTTACATAACAAAAGCTTCTCTATAATGGCAAAGGTCACTAAGAAATTGCTTTAGGTCCCATGTCCTGCCATTGCTATCTTGGATCAAGAATAGTTAATGTTTAAGACATTGTCAGTGAGGCATCTTTTCTCATTTGAATCATCTGTTTCAAATGCATTCCTCTCATTTAACTCATCAATGTTGATTTCTTCCGAATGACCAACAAAGCAGCAAGCACATCGATGCCTTTGGAAATCAGGAACAGGTGCATGAAGTTTCTTATCTAAAGCCGAAGAAAAAGAGCAATGTTGAAGTCATCGTTGTAGAAGAAGAAAAAAGAAAATGAAGGAGGAGAAAGGGAGCTGAAGTTGTTTAAAAAGTAGGTACAAGTTAAAAGTTTAAAAAAAATGGGTATAAGTTAAATGGGGGCGACCAAATAGGGCGCCTTGTGCAATTTTTACGTTTTTTGATGGTTTGGATGGGCCAAGTTTTCTGAGTCCAGTTTTTCCACCCTTATCTGCCAATAAAATGAAGCAACCCTGTTAAGTTTCTAAAGATTAGGGCAAAGCTGTAAAGGAGAATGAAGTTTGATCAACGTCATTTTGTCTCTAGCAAAAGAAATAGAGGAAACGAGGAATGGGTCGTGAGTTTTATGCAAATGTCTGGAACCTACCTACATCTATCAAGTGAAAGGCATTTGCATAAAATTCGCGCACCCATTCCTTTGTTCCCCTTTATTGTGAACTGACTGAAGCTTACCCGAATGAGAAATATTTTTCAATTATTGAAGAAGCAAAAAATGTGATTTTGTTGTCATCTTTAGTTGCTTTTCATTTATTCAACAGAAAAAAGGTTTTACTTGCCTTAATTAGTAGTTTAGTATAACTTCTTAACTTCACTGGATCTCTTTCGAGGTTCAGTTCTTTTCCAAAGTCGTAATATTTGAATTGGGTGATTTAGTAGTAGCTTTTCTTTTTTATTTTTATTATTGTTTTGATAGCAAGGTATATATGAGCCTTAACTGTTATTTGTCCCTACGAGGGCAAGTGCTGAAATTTTGTCGGTGACATAATTATTTTAATTTGTAAAGGCAAGGGCAAAGCTGTAGAGAAAAATAGCCGTAAGGAGTTTGATAAGCGCCGCTGTGTCTCAATAATAGCTGAGGACTGCTACAAGGACTACAAGGGAGAAGTGCCAATCCGGGAAATGGGGATCAACATGATTAGCCTCGACTTATGAACATGCAAAACCATTTGTCCTAAAAATAGACAAGGTACAAATCGAATAAGCCAAAAAAGAAAAAGATGAAATGCAAAATAAAAAGAAAAATACAATTGCAAAACCAATTTGTACAAAACTGCAGGAAATAGACACATTGTATTGTAGGAATATAAGAAGAGCAAAGCAAGACCTGACAACTTGCTTGCCCCATAGGCGACACTTGCATGGGAGCTCTGGACTTAGACAGGTAAGTGGAAGCTAATTCACGAATTAAGTTTGGACTGTGTTACAAGTTAATTTGGGCTAGTGGCTAACTTGCTGTATAACAGGCCCATTTGAGCCCAATCAAAGATATAGTTCCTGCCCGACCCGTTAGTTTTTTGATGGTTTGGATGGGCCAAGTTTTTTGAGCCCAGTTTTTTCACCCTTGTCTGCCAATAAAAGGAAGCAACCCTATTCAGTTTCTAAAGACTAGGGCAAAGTTGTATAGGAAAATGCCCCTTAAAGAAGTTTGATCAACATCGTTTTGTCTCAAAGCAAAAGAAAATAGAGGAAACGAGAAATGGGTCGAGAGTTTTATGCAAATGTCTGGAACCTACCTACATCTATCAAGTGAAAGGCATTCGCGTAAAATTCTCTTACCAATTCCATTGTTCCCCTTTGTTGTGATCTGACTGAAGCTTACCCCAATGAGGAATATTTTTTAATTATTGAAGAAGTAAATATGTGATTTTGTTGTGATCTTTAGTTGCTTTTTATTTATTAAAAAAATGGTTTTACTTGTCTCAATTAGTATAACTTATTAACTTCTCTGGATCTCTTTCAAGCTTCAGTGCTTTTCCAGAGTCTTAATATTTGTACCGGGTGTTTTAGTGGTATATTTTTATTTTTCTGATTTTTAACTGCATATAATGTACCGACGTGTAGGATCAACATCCTTAAGCAATTCGAATAATACAATTTTGATGAAAAATATTATTAGAATTAGGGGTGTTGATAGTTCGGTTTGGATCGGTTTTTCCCTAAAAAGAAACCAAACCAAGTAAGTTGGTTTTTCAAATATTAGAACCAAACCAAACCAATTAAGTCGGTTTTTCTCGATTCGGTTTATGTCGATTTTTCGATTTTTTCGGTTATTTGTCGGTTTTTCTTAAATATAAGACATACACTACCAAACACATATTCCGGCAACCACATTTTCAATGTAACACTATCAAATCAATTGCCCTTTGAGAAATCTATAATTTACCAAAATATATTAATAATAATTGAATCAAATAGTAATGAATAATTTAAGGACTCAATTAAAAATATATTATTTTTAACGCGAAATGGATTCTTACACTAAACAAAAGAAAACTATCAATCAAACTAAAATGTAAAGGTAAATAACTATATTAAAAGTGCAAACTATTAACATTTACCATAAATTTTTTGAAACTTTGTATAACAATATATATATAGGTGTAATAATAAATTTGAAATAGCTACTTCTATAATCGGTTTGGTTCGGGTTTTTCCGATTAAAACCAAAACCAAACCAAATTTGATCGGTTTTTAAAATTCAAAATCAAAACCAAACCAAATCAAAAAGTATCGGTTTTTTTGGTCGGTTTGGTTTGATTTTCGATTTGATTCGATTTTTCGGGTTTTTATGGACGCATTGATGCGTGGAAGTTTCAGAGATTAAAAGTTTCTTTGCTCAATTTGAGAAAGAAGAACTTGTGCAAGTTTAATGTTTATTTTGAGCATTAACAGTTTTGCCTAAGTGAAAGGAATATATTAAAAGTCTTTGTCTCTCTCTTTCATTTCCAATAAGAAGTTGTGCAACACGACTAATCTGTCCTGTTCTTTTTTAAATGGACTAAGAAGGAAATACTGTAACATAAACTGAAGCAGAAGCAATACCATTTAGGTGACTTATGACACTCAGCTATTGTTTTGTGTTCACTCATTTTGGGGAGGCAACGATTGCTCTAATGCCTGTGTTGTGAAATACTGGTGCTATTTTGGCTTGAAATTTCTGGTGCATTTCTTCAATATCAGTTGTTCAAGTGCTATATTGATTGCTTAGTGCCAGCGTTTGTGGGACATTGCTGAACTTCTTGAGAAGTTTTGTTGTTGCATACTAACTGTTTGATACAAGTACTACTTACTGCAATATGGATTCATTGAGATATGCCCGCGCTGTTGTCTGTAGAGCTTATTTTGGAATTATTTTCTTGTTGGGGATATCAAGTTGTAAGAACTGGCAATGACCATATGGTTTCATAGTCTAAAATTCCTTGGTTGGTAATAGTCTCTGTACCATATGCTGAAATTTTCTCTATTGAACAACCTTACTGTTGGTGATATTGCCGCCTTTGTGACCAAAATGCGTCAAATTGAATTGTTCAAATTAGTCTTTAGATGTATGGAAGTGATTCATACGGGGATTTTTGTGTTTTGCTAAATTAGGAGTAGTGTTGAATGGTGGAATGTTAGAAATTACAGTGAAGGATGAATGTGCATATAACCTATTTGGTGAAAGGCCCAAGTGATTGCCTGTTATAATTATTGTTGTTTCCCTGCGATTACTTGTGTTATATACCGACTGTTTAATGTTTATGGTTATTGATGGACTAGTATCTGAACATGTACCTTGCGCGTGTATCCCATATCAATCAGTACAAAATAGTATATAATATAATATTAAAAGTATATTCGTAATGAGTAATACCAATATTGAAGGGAAAAAACACAAGTTCAAATTGATTAAGGTGATCCTATTCGATTAATATGATGAACGCAACAAGATTATCCTCTAAACTTGCAACATTAAACAAATAAATTTACAGCTTTTCCTTTCACCAATTTAAGAGAAGAAGACGACAACGTACGTATGAAAATAAGAAGATTAGGCAACCATTTATGTATGGGGTCGACTTTTACTTTTTAGTTAACCTAAAATATAGTCCAGATTTAAAAATCGATGCATTAAAATATTATGAAGCCGACTATTAATTAAGTTTTTCTTATGCTACCCGTTTGGACATAAGAAATTTTTCCCCTTTTTTCAAAAATTTTTTACTTTTTTTCGAAATCAACGTTTGTTCATAAAATTTTCAATTTTCACTAAGATCTATTTTGGAAATTTTTGAAAATTTGAAAAACTACAAAAAGTTGTTTTTCAAAATTTCACTCACAAAACTTCAAAAACAACCCAGAATTATATTCATGTCCAAACACAACTCTAAATTTCAAATATCATTTTCACTTGAAAAACAATTTCACCATGTTTAGGAAATTTACAATTCTTATGTCCAAACGCCCACTAATTCGGTCCCAAAAAATTTAGTCCGTCTTCAAGTTTTTTGGTTTTCAAAATCATTGTCCAGATATGACAGCCACTACATTAAAAATTTAAACCTTATGTAACCACCCTATATATTTAAATGGATGAAAGAAAAAGTCATGAAATTATCAAGCAATAGTAAAAAGTAACTGAAAAAGAAATAAACATACTTAATTTAACATTTGAGGGTGAATTTGGTGTGTTGGAGATGATGATCAGACACGCAAAATTAAAAACAGTGTTCTTCGTGGAGAGAGATTTTTTTTTTTTTTTTCCAATTGACAATGATCTTGGTAGAAAAAAAAAATAGATTTTTGAGTTCGTGCCTGTCATGATTTAACAGATAAATAGAGGAGAAAAGGTTGCATGAATGTATAATTACTGTTATGAAGGTGAAAAGATCAAATATTAAATGAACATTTTAATGGCATAGATAAAATATAAAGAATAAGTAGTGAACGATGCAGCAATTTTAGGGAATTGAAAAGGCAACATGAATTGAAGATATGTCAGGCCTTAACGGAAATACCTTTAGAAACATGAAACCCACATATATAATCCAAACCTCACAATTATAAAGAAACTAGATAATTTGTTTGCGTTTAGCAATGTCATAAAAAGGTGAACTTATGATGTGATTTTGTTGTAAATTTAGGTGAGATAGAATCAACAAAATATTTCAAAGCTCTCCATATTACCAATTTCAAGACTAATTTTTATTACATATATAAAATAGATAAATAATTATTCTCTAACATATGATTATTAAGAGATTATAAGGAATATAAGAGTTTAGTTAAACATGATTATGAATAAACCTACCTGATTTTGTAACTCGTTTGGATGCTCCATAGCTTTCAGAAGTTTGTATATAATCAGATATTTTATTGGGAGAAGATAAGGTGAGGATGAAGGTGTCTGAGGATGTCCTCCCTTCTTCTGATTTACAAAATATATAGAAAATTTAAATGACTCCTACTGTTCATGAACGACCTTTACTGTTCATGAATGTGACTCGTACTATTTACTTTACGACTTTTTTACATGACTCTTACTATTCATGAACGACCTTTACTGTTCATGATTATGACTCTTACTATTTACTTTACGACTTTTTTACATGACTCTTACTATTCATGAACGACCTTTACTGTTCATGATTATGACTCTTACTATTTACTTTACATTATGTGTTTCCAGTAGCTGTCTTCTTCTTTTGTCTTCTTGTTGATACCTTCATTCTAGTTGGACTTCTGGTACATAGTTATCATCTCCGTTGCACTTTGAACATATGTGGTCTGGATATTTGTGTCCTACTAGTTTGCAGTATCTTGTTAATAACTCGTTTGAAATAAATTCTTTTTTCAATGCTCTGGTAGTTGGTTGCATTTCTGGCTTTAATAATGATAAAATCCATTTCTGGACTTCATCCATATCTCCTTGTCGTAGTTCCTTTGAGTTGGCATATATCATTAACTGGTCTCTGGAATAGTAGCTCCAGATAGCATTTCCTTGTAGATAATTGTTAGCTAGTTCTTGAATAATAGTTGTTATACCAATTATTCTTTTATTGGCATAGAAACTTGGTATCTCCATTTTCTGTATCTCCGGTTGTTTCTCTATCTCTTCCGGTATTATCATATCTCGTGTTAGTCCTATCTTTATCACCTGTATTATGGGTTTTATTTCGTCATATAGTATTTCCGCTGGTGCTGTATAGAATTTGATGAAGAATAGGTTGCCTTTTGTAATTCTCTTGAAGGTGACAAATGCTTTGTATAGCTCTGGTATTCCAATTATTTCTTCTCCGTCGTGGGTATATACTGTGCTAAGTAGTCCGTAGTTGTAACATGTCTTTACTAGGTTTGCTTTTGTTTTTGGCTGGGCTATAAGCCTATTATATCCCTGTAGTTTTTGGGTTACATAATCCTGTGTTGGATCTGTAGTAGTAGTTGATCTAGGGTTTAGGTTCAAGAATGTCTGAATTTTATATATATTCTCAATATATGTTTGAGTAATATGGTTATATACCTTTTTGTTGTGGTGTAGGCTATTGGCATAGGTTGTAGTTTGTGGGGCTATAACTATTGCTTCTCTTGGCTTTTTTGATGTAAATGGCTTATCAAATACGTTGTTTAGGTTTACATTGATATGTGGCTTTTTGTTAACTTGTTTGCTTGTACCTGCAGCTGTATATAAAGCAACTGTGTTATGGGTTTTTTGGAGTTTCCCAACGTCTCCTTCTAACTCTGGAAGTTTAGAGTCTTCCGATTGACCTAGTTCCGCATTTTTATAGTCATGCTGCTGACTTAGCTTGCTTTCCTCTAGCTGTTGTAATCTTTTTCCCATACCATCCATCTGTAAAGATAGAGTAGTAAGGATTGTAAATATGTCTTTTGATTCTTGGCTTTCATCTGTTTGGGTACCTTTGTCTTGATAGGTAGTCTGCAATAACATTCTTGTCAGTTCGTATTACTTCAATTGTAAATGTAAAATTTTGTATATTCAATACAAGTCTCCTTATTTCCTTTGTAGTTACTGAATCCTGTACTTTCCGTGTTATCCACCATTTTACTTGTGTATTATCTGTTCTTACTATAAATTTGTTATAAACAATATATGGCTCAAATGTTAACAAACATTTATATAATCCAAATAGTTCTTTCCTATTTATCTCCCATTTTAATTGTGGTTCCGTGTATGATCCGGAATAATATCTACAATGGTGTTCAATTTTTTCATTATCATATTTATATTTTAGAACTCCTCCGTAGCTGTGATCACTAGAATCAGTTTCTACAATATATGTAAATTGTTTCTTTTCATCTGGAAAATATAGTTTTGGTAATTTTTTACACATATTTTTTATCTTCTGTATATGTATTTTATCTTTTTCGTCAAAATGATATTCTATATCCTTTTTTAATTTTTTCTGTAATGGTTTTAAGTTTTCTGCTAATTTAGGAATATATTCTCTTACTTGGTTAACCAATCCTAAAAATGATTGTAATTTCTTTTTTGTATCAAGTGTTTCATTTAAATTAATTATTTTTTGTACTATATGGGTTTGCATTTTTATTCCGTTTTTATCTATTTGTATACCTAAAAATTCTATTTGATTTTTCATTACTTCTGCTTTCTTTTTACTTAAACTTATTCCTGATATTTCTACAATGTGTATGAATTTTTCTAGTAGTTTTATATGTTCGTTCTCTGTTCTAGAATATAGCAATATATCATCTATATATATTATACAATTTTCTAATTGGTTGAAGTAATTATCCATAAAATGTTGATACCTACCTGGTGCATTTTTATATCCAAAAGGTAATACGTTCCATTCGTAAAATCCTTGTGGTACTGTGAATGCTGTTAACTTTTTAGATTCATCTTCTAGTTTTAAATGGTAAAATCCCGATTTACAGTCAAACTTACTAAAATAGTTATATCCTTGTATTTGTCTGATTTTTAGTATTTTATTTGGTATCGGATAATTATATGTTTTTGTTTTTGCATTTAAGTTTCTATAATCTATAACCATACGGCTTTTTCCTCGTTTTTGCTCACTATGTTTATTTACTATAAATGCCGGGCTAGTATGTTTACTATTACTTTCTTGTATGTACTTATTGTCTAATAATTCCTTTATATGCATTTTAAATTCTGTTAAATCATTAAAATTGTATTTTAAAGGTTTTTGTGTTATTATGCTACTTTCATCTATTAGTTCAATCTTTATTTTTGTTTTATGTTTTTCCCATCCTCGGAGTGGATTATCATTATATAGTAATTCTAATTTATCTTGTAGTAATTTTATTTTATTTATTGAGAAAATGATTATTTCTATATTATGGTTGCTTTGTATTACATTTTCTAATTTTTGGGTAATCTTTTCACTTCCTTTAATCCAGGGTGTTGTTTTTCTTACTTTATTATTTACTCTTTTTGCTCCTAATTTTTGTTTACACGGGGTAGTAAACCACCAATGTGTTTTTGTTATAATATGTGGGTATAATTTATCTAAAAATGGCATTCCTAATAATATATCTTTATTTGTGAATTCGTAACTATATATTTCTTCTATGGTTAATATTTTATCCCATATTTGTATTTTTATATTTCTTGCTTTATATGTTATCATACTTCCTTCATTATTAAATCCTGTTACTACTATGGGGGTTTTTAGCTTTTCCCATTTACTTTCTGGTAAACAATTATGTCTACACATGTTAGCTTCTGCTCCTGTATCCATCATAGGTGTATAATATCTATTATAATATCCTTCTACTATTATTTTGGCAAGTATATATATTTTTGGCATTATATTAAGGTTCTTTTTATTATTATTTTCTTGTTTTCATAACTTATTGTTAATTGCCTATCTTCTAATTTATATGGTTTGACTTTTTCTAACCATTTTATTCCTAGTGTAATGTTTTTATCGCCTTGATATATTTTAAAATTTATTAATATTGGTATTCCTCCAATAATTAATTCTTTTTCAGTTGTTTCTTCGTTTTTTCTTAACGCTTTTGGTAGTTCTGAATTTTGCTGTTCTATTGTTACTATCTCTTGTTCTGGTATCAATTCTCTTATAACATAATTCTCTTCCTGTCCTGTATTTATTAGTATTAAATATTTTCTTTGGTCCATTATTCCTGTTATATAATAATGGTGTGAGTTTATTTCTTCTATTTTTTGTTCTATTAATTTTTGTGGAGTGGTATAATTTATTCTTCTTGATGTACTTCTTGATGTACTTATTCTTGATGACGTTTCTGGCATTTCATTATTTATTCGTTTTGATGTGCTTAATCTTTCTTTTACTATTTCTAAATCTTCATCCATGTCCATTTCCGTATAACTGTAATCATTGTTGTCTATAACTGATACTATTCTTTCGAATGGATTTTCTATTTTTATTTTATTTATTTTATTTTTAGCTGTTATCTTATGTTTTGTTGTTAAGACATATAGATTTTTACATCTTGCTGTGAATATTTTACTTCCTGGTGCTAATTCTATTCCAGACATTTTCCAGTATAGTACTAATGATTTATCTATATTTTTATCATCTACTGCTACTGAATAGTTAGCACTTATTATAAATTTAAATTTTTGGTATATTAAGTTACCTCTTACGACACTTATTATACTCTTTTCTATAGGTTGTACAATTCTATCATCTGCCAAGTATATTTCTATAGGGGTATCTATTCCTTCCCTAAAACATGCTTTTATTAGGATCTCCGTTCCTCCTAAGTGTACATATTTTATTGGATTTTTTGCTTTTATATCTTGTATTTCTTTATTTAGTAGTCTTTTATTTAAAATTGGTATTTGTGCTTTACCTTTGATGTATTTACAATCTATTATATGTTCTCTTTGGCTTACTACATAGTATTCTTCTTTCTGTCTTTTAAACCAATTCTTTATTGTTGGTACTTCTAATATTTTGTCTATGCTTAGATCCAATTCTTTTCCTTTTATTTGTTCAAATATATTAGCGTCAAATATTATTTTTTGTTCTGAAGATTGTTCATCTTGGTGTTCTTCTTGTTGTATAATTTGTATATCTTTTTCAGTCATAATTTTCTTCATCTGATTCTTCTATATCCTTGTTTATTTCCTTTTCATTTTCAGAGAACTCGTTTTCTGATATCTCATATATGCTGTCTTCACTGCTTAATTCATAATCTACATATTCTACTTGTGTATATTTATCATTATCTATCAATATTTCGGTAATTTGTTTCTTCTTTGGGTTTTTTGGTAATTTACAATCTTTGGCTAAGTGTCCTAGCTTTCCACAATTATAGCAAGTACATTCTGTTAGTTTTTTCTTTTTCCTATATGGTTTTTTATGTTTATAATTTTTTACATAATATCTTCCTCTTGGTTTCCTATATTTATATTTTGAATATTTTGATTTAAATTTCTTTTTCTTTCCTTCTTTTTTGTAATATTTATCTGTGCAGCCAAATTGGGGTGCTATTCTACTTTTGCAACATGCCAAATTTTTTACTAATATTTTTTCCATTTTCATGTTTTCTTTATATTTTTCACATAATTCTATAAACCAGTTTTGTAGAAATTTTATCCTTGCTCCTAATGTATCTGCTAGTCCTGCTTCGTTCCAATTTTTTATTATTTTTGAGCTAAAGGGTTCTGGTAATTTTGTAAAATATAATTTTCTTATCTCTTTACTTTCATCCGGACTATATGTTCCTTTATAATAATAGTCTCTAAATGCACAAGTATATTCATCTATATAACACATATTACATATTGCTAATTTTGTCATTAAATTCCTATTTGTAATTTTTTCTTTATTTTGTTCTTCTACTTCTGTTGTCATACTACTAAATTCATTTCTTATTGCTATTTCATATTTATTTAATATATCTGTAACTGTTGTTGTAGTTGTACCGTCAAGTTTTTTATTACTCCTTAATGTGTCTAAGCTTTCACTTGATAAATTTTGTAACCATAATTTTACAGTTCCTATTAATGTTCTTTCTATATATCCTGGTGTTTCCGCTATTGCTATTTTATTATCTATTAGTTGTTTTGAGATATATCCTATCCATAATTGTATTGTTTTATTTATATCTGCTACACAATCTAGATCTAAAAAATTATATTGTTCAGTTATCTGTCTTGGTGCCCATTTCTTATTTAACCTTTTATCCCATAATGTTTTGTTTCTATCATATGCATCATAACTTACTCTGTAATAGGTTGGGTTTAATTGTTTTGGATTTTTTACTCCTGATGTGCTTGGTTTATCCTCGTTCATATCTCCTGTATTTATTTCTGGGTTTATTTTTATCTTTTCTGTTTTCTCTATAAGTTCTGTGTATGTTTCACTTGTTTCTGAATAGTTTTCTCCTAGTTCTGTGTCTTTATCACTTTGGTCATTTATTTCGTTTATACTTATTTTTGATGGACTCTCCTGTACTTCTTCTAACTGTAATTTGAACTTTTCTATCTCATTTGTTAGTTTTAGTTCTTGTTCTTCTTCTTTACGTTTTTCCTTTTCTTTTAGTTTATTTGCATACATCTGTTTTAGCATCTCTAATTCTTTTTCTAATTCTGTTATTTTAGTGTTTTTTACTTCCTCTATCTGTTGTATTTTTTCTTTAGCTTGCTGTTGTATTTCTTTAATCTCTCGTTTTCTATCTATTTCTTCGTTTTCTTTTGTTATTCTAACCATGGCGGTTAAACTATCCTCTAGTTTTACAGTTTCTTTTTCTAACATTAAGTTTAGGTTATTTCCTATTTTTTTATATCTTCTTCCTAAGTTGGAAAATATTATTGTTATTTTTAATCCTTCTGGATTCTCATATGTTTTCTCTTCTAGTGCGAATTCTTCTTTATTCATCTTTTATCTTTTAGATAACAAACATATTTATATTCTGTTTTAGATATTATATCGATTAATTTAGACAGCCTAGCTTTGTTTATTTTTGTGATACTTAAGTATTCATATTCTATGTATAGTTTCTTTAGTTTCTTTCTAATTTTCTGCGATTTCTTAGTTATTTTAATTGTTTCACTATTTTGCGGGTTTGTACTATTAATGTCAGTGTTATTTTTCATGATTTGCTTCTTAATATAAATGTTTATTTTCCATAGCTATATCCCAATTTGAGGGGTCATGTTTAATACTGAGATGTATACCTGTTGATACATATATCCATGGTTTCTATATTTCTCAGATTTATTTCTTTTCTGTGTTGATAACTTTCAAGTTTATCTTCATAGAATTCAATTTCATTTTCTATAGTTAATAAAGCTTTATTACGTAATCTATTATATCTAATTATGTCTTTGCAGGTTTTAATATTGTGTTTAACACAATCTATTTTTCTATTTATGTTACTGAGGGTTTTAAGAAGTTTCCATTTCTGGGTGTTATAGAATCTTATATAATGAAAAGTGTTATGTTTCATTTATAAACAGATTTTATTAACTTGATATGTGATCATTAATCTGAATATAAATCTAGTTCATATAGATCTAATATATCTATTTCTTGTGATACAATTAGTTCTGTAAATGCTTGTTCCATTACATATATTATTTCAAAAGTAACTAAAATATCATAAATTTTTCTTTTAACATCGTTATTAAGTCTGTTAAAGATATATAATATAAGTATTTTGTACTCAATATTTTCTTCTAATAAATAGTGTGGTTGTGGTTGTTCATTCAGATTTACTATTTATCCTTATCATGTATTTACTAAACATATTCCCTCTAACCTCTTTGTTTATCATAATGGGTTGAAGACTCTTTTTTCCATCAATGGAGAAATAGTATTTGAAAGAGAGGATAGTTATTTTCTTCTGATGTTTTTTCCTTCAAAAACAATATGATTGACCAGTATAGCTGGCCATATATGCGGTGGCACCATAAAGCATGGCATAACCCTCCGCCTATTTGGCACTTCAACCTAGTCTGCACTTAATGTTTGAAACTTGGAGCCTTCCGCCGAATTCACAGATTTTACAAATTATAAACCCTCCAATTAAACAGAAAACCTAAACTATTCCAGTTTCAATATCTTGCTTGAACTTTGCTATAAAGCATTGACCACATCGTCCTCTACACCTGCGTTTATCCCACAAATATTTGGAATGGTCAAAACTTCTATATATGTGTGAGCACGTGATTTTTGCTCTATATGAACTACTTCCATAAATTTAAAATAAAATAACTTTTTTTCATTATTTGCCATTTTTGTGGATTTTGTGGCATTTTTTTTTATAATTGTTTGCATTTGTCTGTGCATGCTTATTTTATTTAATTCATGAAAATTCAAAAAAAAAAAACACATTGCATTTGCGTTAGAATTTATTTTCACATTTTTAGGATTAATTATTAAGTTGTTTTATAAAAATAGAAAAATCACAAAAACTAGTTTATTTTGCACTTTTTAATTTTAATTTCGAACTTTGGTAGTTTTCCTAGAATTTGATTTTTAATTATTTGTGGTAAATGTTATTTAGAGTTAATTAATGTAATAGCATAATTTGATTAGTGATTAATTTAGGTTTATTTTTATGTTTAAATTTAAAAAGAATTTTGGAAAAAAAAAAGAAAAGAAGAAGAAGAAGAAGAAGAAGAAGAAGAAGAAGAAAGGGATTGGAAATAAGAAAAGGGGTGTTTTGGGCTAACATTGCCAAACCCAAATGCTTCCCCCCATTAGCTCGTCCAAGCCAGGCCCAAGATCCTTTGTCTTACCTGGTCCAAGTAGTCCATCACCCAGGCCGTTGAAACGACGTCGTAAGGGAGTGGAACGACGTCGTTTCGAGTTCAGTTTGCCTTAACAAATCCTGGCCCTTTATCTTGCTTCATCCGACAATCCATAGAATATCTCTTAATCACATAATAGTGTCTGAAACTTCAGAAGACCACTCAGTTCATCCAAACACTCTTGTACTTCGTCTCCTCCATGTCAAAACCCTAATCTCCCATTGTTACTGGCGATACAGCTCCAAATCGCCACCAAATCTCGATCACATAATCCCCACAGTCCCTTAAGCACTAAACTACAACCATTTTTCCCCAAATCCTCTCCAATGGTCTTTAATTTCAGATCGTAAAAAACGGAACCCTGATTCTTTCCTTACCTCTGTTCCATCATGCAAGGTCGATGTTATTCGCCAAGCATCGAGATCGTTTCGACCCGAAATGAGTGTTAGACGGTTGTTCTCACGAGAACAACCCGACTAACACTCGTTTTTTATCCAAATCAAACTGGCCGGAGTTTATCAAAGGTGTAGGGTGAGGTATTTCTTCTTTCGGTATCTCTCCTCACTTATCTCTGTGTTTGTTCTTTATTTTCTACATCCTCTTCCCTTCTATTAGTTTTCTCTGATAAAGTCACTAGGATATTAGCATCTTCTTTTGTTTCTTTTCCATCTATTTTCCTTGATTTGTCGATTCTGTTCTTGGTTCTCAATTTCTATTTACAAGCAATTTTAGTTTTGTTTTCCGTAAAAAAGGAGATAAGAGTCATTGGGTTTCTATTTTGTTCTGGCCACTGATTACTGATTTGAGTTATGGCTTAGCTCGAAAGTCAAGCCCAATCTGTTGGTTTGTGTTTGATAAATTGATAACAAGTTCACAAAGATTGTTCTAAAATGCCCACAACCTTGTTTCCTTTTCATTCGATTTGGGCTTGACCGTATTGGGCTGTTTAAGTGAGGCCTCACTTGGTGTCTGGATTTACCAGGTTACCTTGACCCACATCTATTTTGGGTCTGCCAGTAGTTTAAAGGGTAAATAATAGAGGTTTAGAAGGGTAACTTAGGGAAAATGACTTAGGGAATCTGGATATAACTGCTTGGGAAGTTTCTAGGAAAGGGGAATGTGGATTAAACTGAAATTCTGAATTTTACACTAGGGATTTCTAAGCTAAAATGAAAATTTCAGAAGGTTTTAAAGTGCAATTTTGAACTCTTTGAGGCTGCCCTAGTGCCTTGCCTATAAGGGCATCCTAACTTGACTCTCAAGTCAGAGGGGAAGAGATAAAAATATAGAAAATTGAAACAGCTGCTCCTTCTCTAAAAACTTTCTAAAACAACCTCGAATTCCTAGCATTTTCCTGAAAAATTACTGAAGTTATGCTCAGATTTTTGTTTTTCTGGTCCTGATAACTTCGCTCGAACCACTGAAGTTCGTGGTTTGCATTTTTGGTTAAAAATGGCTTGAGTTCTGGTATATCAAAGTCTGGTTTGGATTTCTGTGGTTCCTACTGTTCCATTGCTGATTTAAGGGTTGGTTTTGAATCATTTGGGTCCTGGTCACTGAAATCTGGGTTTTGTTTGCTGTCACTATGCATTGCTGAAACCAGAACTGAGTCTTGCTGCTACTGATTTATCCTGACACTCCCATTTGATTATCTTGTTTTGTTGCTATATTCAGGTACTCTATCTCGAGCTCTACTAAACCTGTGAATTCAGATTTGATGCTTGAAATGAAGAGTGGGATTTAGAGCACAACTTCAATTAGTGCTGTATTTCGTTTGCACAACACTATGTTATAGTTTCATTTCATTTCCTAGTTGATTTCTAGGTGATCTGAGGACTGTTTAACATTGCTTTAGTAAAAGTTTAGTTGGGCCACGAGTGATATACTTATGCTTAAGTTCTGCTGGAAATAATGGATGTTTAGTCTAAGAATGTTCAGTTCAAATGTGGGCCGGTTTGACCCATATGATTTTGTTCAGCTATGAACTGTTTGGGGGCTTCAGCTGTTTGTTCTTTTTGATAATTCTGGTTCGAGTTCTGATGAGGGTTAACTTTGTTTGTTTTGTAATGTTTTCCGCTTAAGTTTGTTAAATGCTAAGAATGATCGTAAGTAATTATTTAGCAGTATGAAATAGTCTTTCGAAAATAGTTTTGAAAAACAGACTTCAGCATGATTACGTGATAATTACTTAGTTTCAAATTTCCATATGATTATATGTTCATTTTCTGCTGAAGCATGTTAAATCCGGAAGTTGAGTAGCTAATTGTGTGTATGCTTCATGAGATCGATTTTAATCCCAATATATGTGTAGGCCATTTTGTGCCATTGCAGGGGCTCGAACTTGGGTCCCAACATGGTGAGTTGCTCAAATTTGGCTTCCTGGGCCTAATCCATGCTGTTAAGGAATTAGCAAGCTTTTGGTATGGGTTGCTGGGTTTCACTTCGAGCCCAAAGCTTGCAATGGCTTTCTGCTTAATTTTAATCGGCATATGTTAAAATCTGATTGTTTCTGTTGTAAGGGTTCGACACGTGGATATTTGAGTATTCAACTTGTGCATGCCTCATTGAATTGGGTTTTTTTCTTGGGTTTGGGTGGAACTCACCAAGGAGTTGATAATCTGGCATCTTGGTAATTGCTTGAGCCATTGGGCCTTACGACAGGCCAGGCCCGAGTTTTGAAAACGAAATAAAATGGCTCTCACTTAGTCTCAATTTTGATTCACATTTGAATCCAATCGTGTATTAAAAGTAGTTATAATTTCTTTAGCCTCAGTTCATTGACGGATCTTTGTAATTGATTTTGAGGTGTGCCATGCCGAACAAAATGACAATTGCATGGCCCTCGCTTAGTTAATATGAGAATCCTTAGAACTCGAGGCGTGCCATTTAGTTGAATTTCCATGGCCCTCACAAAGTTACAAATGCGTAGTTGCTTTAGGCGTGTTGCTTTAATAATTTACCTTCCTAAACCCAGGTGCGCATTTATTTGACCGAAATCCAAATCTCAACAATGTTAAAATATGCCAAAGACCACGGGTGCATTTATGTGACGTGGTTCAAGACATATTTTAAATAAGGTTGCAATCTTCCTAAAAATGAATAAAAGCGGTTGATAAGTTAAAATTGAACCATAGGCTAAAATGTGTTTAAAATCAGATAATTAAGCCGAATATAACAGTTGAGCGACCGTGCTAGAACCACAGAACTTGAAAATGCCTAACACCTTCTCCCGGGTTAACAGAATTCCTTACTCGGATTTCTGGTTCGCGGACTGTATTAGAGAGTCAACCTTTCCTCGATTCGGGATTTTAAACCGGTGACTTGGGACACCATAAATCTCCCAAGTGGCGACTCTAAATCGTTTAATAATATGATCCCGTTTCGATTGTCCTTTAATTGAAAAAAACTCCTTTACAACCTTCGGGGTATAGGTAAAAAAGGAGGTGTGACAGCACTGGCGACTCTGCTGGGGATCGAACCTAGAATCTCTGGTTCAGGGTTCAGAATTCGAGCTTAGATGAATTGTTATAGTTGACTCTATTTATTATCTGATTTTGTTACATGTTTGGGCTTGATGTGCTAAGTGTTGCTTTTACCGCTTTGATATTATCTGAACTGTATATAAACTGCTACGAAACCCTTCTCTTCTCATCTTCGGGGATGTGCTCGCTGGTCGAGATTCCCTATTCTGTTAGTGTCATACCTTGAAATAAGAAAGAGGCTCGGACAAGTTACTAAGTTGGATGGCCTTTTGGTTCCCGGTATGTAGCCCCCTCCTCGGCTCGAGTTGTCCGCTCGGGTACACAGTCTAGAACAAATACCTAGGTTTTGGACCTAAAATAACTCAGCCTCATGCCGGATCCCTAGTAGGAACGTTTGCTTGCATCATGTGTATTTGACTTTGGAGACTCAACACATGGGTTGGGTCTGTCTAGGACAGGTGTACTCGAAATGTAAAGACCATTATGATGCATCTTACTTGCTACTTGCGCATTCATTTGTGTCGGATTTGCATGTTGACCGGCTTACAATGAAAACTTAGATGGTTGAGAGGGATACATGCCTATTTTGAAAAACCAATGTCCCAAACATACCGAAACTCTACCGAAATTTTGAAAAAAAAAAGAAGAAATTTTGTAGTTTTCAAAGAAAAGAAAAAAAAAGGAAAATCTTTATGTTTTAGAAAGGAAAAATAGTTGATTTTATTTTGACAAATTTGTCCGAACTACGCCAGTTTGATTCTCATAGGGTGTGAGATACGTAGGCAACCCTTATCAGGTCCAACTTCTTTTTGTAAAAATAGCCCAAAAGAAACAAATTTTTTTACTTTTATTTGAAAATAATTAGGGTGATGCCATTCTTGTCAAAAATAGCAGAATGTCCCTAAAAGTGCACCTGAAGACTGCTTTTGCAAGAACAACCGCCTGTGGCCATTTTTCAAGGTTTTCACTGGTTAGCCAACACAGCCTTAAAATCCTCGTCTCCGAGGCGCTGAAAGGCCGTATTTGCAAAACCAGATTTTGTTTAATTTGAAAAAAAGTGTCAATTTGTTTTTGAGTCAATTGAATCGTGATTTTTGCTTAACCACCCTAATAAATGTGCAGAATGAGCACAAGTCAGAATTTGCCAATAACAATCGTGAACAAGATCCCTTTGGAGTTGCATATGTGGTGGGATGATCTGGGTAAATCGGGACAAGACACGGTCAATTTATACTTGGGAGGCCTCACTGGGTTGCTAAAGATTAATCCTAGGGGAGACATTATAAAGGCGTTGGTTACATTTTGGGACCCGGACCACAACGTATTTCATTTCTCAGATTTTGAACTTACCCCAACATTGGAAGAAATAGCCGGATATATTGGGAATCCCAAAGTTCCCCTGAGACACCAGTACCTGATTTCTCCAAGGGCCGTAGCCGTACACAGGTTCTTAGACTTTTTGAAAATAAGCAGGGGGGTCCACAACCCAGACTTGGCAGCTAGTTTTTGTACTTTGTAGTTTATATACAACAGATATGGTCATATAGAAGGGTTCTACAAGCCGGAAAATAAAATCTGCAGCAAAGGAAACCGCCTTAAGTGGGAAGAACACATGTGTTTTGCATTTATGGTGGTCTTTTTGGGACTTTTGGTGTTTCCTAGAAAAGACGGGAATATTGATATACGAGTAGCCGGAGTTGTCAGCACTTTGCTTATTCAGGCCAACAGCACCCTCGCACCCATGATAGTAGCTGAAATCTTCCGCGCTCTCACAGCCTGCAAAGCCGAAAGAGACTTTTTAGAGGGGTGCAATGTGTTGCTGCAAATGTGGATGATTGAACACTTATGCCATCGTCCTCAATTTATGAGTTATGGGTCGACAGAGAAAACATACGTAGAAGAATTTTACATAAGGGTTAATGGGATTAGCCTACCGGAGGGGGTCACAGAGTGGGTAGCGCGTCTCTGTTCCATCACTACAAACTAAATAGAGTGGATATTTGGATGGTTGTCTGTGGATGAGGTCATATACATGCTAGCTACCGAGCCTCATTTCCTCTTGATGGGACTTAGGAGTATCCAGCCTTACGCTCCATATCGGGTTTTGAGGTAGTTGGGGAGATGCCAGATAATTCCGAGAGATGAAGATCTTAGTGCCCAAGTAGTCGAGATCGGACCCAACGGTCAGTTTCATGAATTAGTAGTCCGCCAAATTTGGAGTGAATGTCAATACTTAACAGCCAATACCTGTGTACGTGATCGATCCAAAGGTGAGGTTTCACCAGGGTACCTCGCTTGGTATAGGAGAGAAATTTAGTTTGGGAGGCCGGCTAAAAGACCCCATCTTCAGGAATTCGTCGAGGCATCACAGAAACAATGGGCTTGGTTGTCTAAGGAGAATGAGTACAGGGCCACAATTAGAAAGTTGGAAAAACAAGTCAAAGAACTTCAATTCGAGAATAGCTTGCAAGCAGCGGCGGACGAAGGTGAAAAGAAAGGGCTAGCCAAAGAAAATGAGGCCCTTCGAACCCAAATTCAAAAAATGAAAATAGCGGCAGAAAACCCCGCCCGAAGTGCCAAAGATGAAAAACTCATAAATAACCTGAGGCAGAAAGTAAGTGACTATAGTTTTGATTTGAACAAGGCAGAAAGTGAACTAGCTAGGGTTCGAAAGCAATTGGCTAAAAACACAGATGAACGAGCACGCCTGGTTAAGCAGTTGAAAGAGAAGTACGACAATGAGGTCGCGGGATTAAGGAAAAGGATCATCGCCACAGAAAACAAAATGATCAAACAGGCGAAAGACTTCAAGGTTGAAAGGGAACATTATTATACAGCATTGGCACAATTAGAAATAGATTTGCAACAACTTCAGGAGCAGAATCATGCGGCCGAGCAAACTTTGGAAGCCAGGACCCAGCAGATCAGGCGTTTGTTGCAAGAAAAAGGTTTCATAAGAGAAAGAATTATAACCATCGCTTACATTGTTGTGAAGTGCCAAGCCTGTGAGGATATGACTCGCACCACCTTCTTCGTGGCAGTGATGACATTTGTTAAACAGATAATGAGTGACTTGGATCAACTTCAAAGGGATGTTGCTTATAGGCCCGCGACGAGACCGAATGATGTCCTGTGGGCACCAGGAGCATTAATGTATTCATGATTTTTTCATTTGAGTTTGTATTTCCTTTTCTGTTAGAGTCCATCAGTTGTTTTGAGTCTGTATTTCCTTTCTGCTAGAGTCTGTCAGTTGTGTTCGAGTCTGTATTTTCTTTTGAGTATGATAGTTTATTTTTGGAGTCTATATTTCGTCTTTTCATCAGTGGCTGTTAGTTTCCCTTGGAATCTGTTAGTTCTGAGTCTTTGTAATCAAAGCATTTGCGTTTATGAAAATTAAAAATCCCAAAAAATGTTTTACCATTTACTTTCACACTTATCACCCAGAACTACGCTCAGTCTAATTCATGCGGGGTCATGATACGTAGGCAATCTCCATAGGATTCGACCATAACCAAGGGAAAAAAAGAAGAAGAAGAAAAACGAAAAGAGAAAGGAAAAACAAGTGAGGAAAAGAGAGAAGAATAAGAAAACTAAGAGGAAGAGGCAATGGCAATACAAGAGGGAAATGAGAGAATAAAAACAAAGAGAAAGCAAGGGCAAGAGTGAAAACATGAAAAGAAAAAAAGAGAAGAAAAAAGAAAAATCGGGATGACGCAAGCAGCCGATAAAATGCATAATAGAAACAATTAACTGCTTAGGTGCATTCATTCCCCAAAATGTGCGGTTACCAATTTGTTAAAGCCCTAATCACTAACAAGGTTGTTGTTGATATATTGAGTTCAGGCAGGTGGTTAGTTGATTGGCATTCTGGCAACTCACTCATACAACTCCCGATCAAAAGACAGGCTGAATATGGTCAACCAAGAATTGGAGGCAAGTATTGCCGACCCATCAAAAGAGGTGGAAGAATTGGATGTTAATGCGATGAAGGAAGAGATGTATAAGTTAAAACAGCAAATGGCTGAAATGTACCAGGCCTGGGAAAAGGGTCATCCACCACCGGTTTATCCCGCCAACCCTGCTTATATCCCACCATTGGCTCAACCACAGGAACCTCCCACTGTGAACTCATCTCCAGCCTTTCCCCGCTACCAACAATGCAATGGCACCACTTCCCATACATCACAAGCTCCTCCACCCAGACAAGTCTCGCACCCTCCTCCACTAATCACACCTGCTTTTGTGGAACCTCCACTTGTTGCATTACACCGATCTTTATGTGAACCTCTGTTCCAAACTCACGACAACCAGTATTATCCCCCTGAACCCATCTTCAAAGTTCCGAAACCATATTCTTACACCCTTCATCTTGATCTCCTGACGGAGACCGAGAAGCCACCCAAAAATCCCGAGCATGAAGAGATGATCAGAAAGGTCAAAAGCTTAGAAAAATCATTTAGAGATATGAGGGGGTTGGGGGGTCAAGTAAGTGTGGCCTATAAAGATTTATGTTTGTTCCCAGATGTTCAGTTACCAGCAGGGTTCAAGATGCCCAAGTTTGATCTGTACGACTGCTATGGTGACCCAGTAGCACACTTAAGAGGATTTTGTAGCAAAATGAGAGGTGCAGGCGGAAGAGATGAATTGCTGATGGCATATTTCAGCCAAAGTCTGAGTGGATCAGCATTAGAATGGTATACCAGACAAGATCACTGCAGGTGGTACACATGGGACAATTTGTCCCAAGCCTTCGCTTGTGATTTTTAGTACAATCATGAAATTATCCCAGACCGTCTGTCATTGTCAAAGATTGAGAAAAAGCCTGGTGAGAGTTTCATGGAATATGGATTCCGTTGAAGGGAGCAAGCAGCGAGGGTTGACCCTCCGATGAAAGAAAGCGAGATGGTTGATTATTTCTTGCAAGCCTTGGAGCCCACTTATTTTGGTCATTTGGTGTCAGCAGTGGGCAAGTCCTTTAATAAAGTTGTAAAAATGGGAGGCATAGTAGAAGAGGGACTCAAGTCTAATAAAATCATGAGCTACTCAGAAATTAAAGCAACCACTTAGGCCATCCAAAATGGTACTGGGGGTGTACTCGGGAAGAAAAAGAAAGAGGATGTTGCGACAATTGAGTCGGGAGCTTGGGTCGGATCCAGGGGACCTTCACATTACTACAACCAGATTCGACCTTATCCCAAAACTTACCCCCACACTCCATATAGCCCACCACAACACTACTACCCACCGCTAGATCCCCATTTTTCAGTCCATCAGGCACAAACCTATACCCAACCTCCTGCTCACGCACAATGGCGTGCGCCAGCTCTAAAATCCATACCCAGCCCCGCAAAATACCCATCCACCCCCAAGAGCCTATAGAAATCCCCCTGGAACAGGTTTTCGGCCAAATCAAGCCTTTAAGAATGAGAGGTTGTAGAAGCAGAAGACTTTCACTCCATTGGGAGAATCATATACTAGTCTATTCCACAGATTGAGACAGTTGGGTATATTGAATCCGATCGAGCCTAAACTACCAAATTCCCCTCCCAGAAATCTTAACCGCACAGTGAGTTGTGAGTATTGTTCAGGGGCCCCGAGTCATGACATAGAGAAATGTTGGAAATTGAAAATAGCTATTCAAGAGCTCATTGATACTAATCGGATTGAGGTCCAAGCTCCGGAGACACCCAATATAAACCAGAACCCATTGCCAGCCCATCATAAGACAAATATGATTGAGCTAGTGCATAAGGGAGGGGAGCCTAAGAAGCCTTCGCAAATTGTCATGATGATTCGGGCCAGTGAAGCCAAGCCGTTTGAAAAGGCAACAAGTGAGAAGTATGTGATCAAGTTGAACGGGGCAAATAATGAACCATCTGTGTGGGTCAAGAAGGGGTCCTCAAGTGACATTGCAGGGAAACATGAAAGAGCGAAAGTGGTTGTGCCAGGAGTGACAAACAAGCCTGTGGTAATTGTGAAGGGTGCCCGCATAGATCCTGTCATTATCAAACTGGAAACTCAATTACCGATAATCAACAACAAGGCAGTCCCATGGAATATGAACGAGTGACAATGACTTACAAGGGGAAAGAGGTTAAAGAAGAAGTGTGTGAGACCCATGGTTTGACTCGATCGGGGAGATGCTTGGCCCCCGAAGAGTTGAGAAAAGCTAATACCTCCAAAGATAACTCAGTGTTGGTGAAGAAAGTTGTAACCGAGGAAGAAGCAGAGGAGTTCTTGAGAAAAATGAAAGTGCAGGATTATTCCATTGTGGAGCAGTTGAGGAAGACATCGACTCAGATTTCATTATTTTCATTATTGATCCATTCAGACGAGCACCGTCAGGCTTTGATGAAGATCTTAAACGAGGCCCACATTCCCGACAAAATCTCAGTAAACCACTTGGAAAAGATAGCTAACAAGATATTTGAGGTAAACAGAGTCACTTTTTCTAATGATGAGTTGCCCGTGGAGGGTACTGAGCACAATAGAGCCCTCTATCTGACGGTGAAATGCGAAGATTCCGTGGTTACTCGGGTACTGGTCGACAATGGTTCCAGTGCGAACATTTTCCGCCTCTCCACTCTAAACAAGTTGAAGGTGGATGATGAAAGAATTCACAAGAACAGTATCTGCGTTCGGGGATTCGACGGTGGAGGGAAAGATTTAGTCGGGGACATAGTGCTTGAGCTTACATAGTGCCAGTTGAATTTACCATGGAGTTCCAGGTGCTCGATGTGGCTGTTTCTTATAATCAGCTATTAGGTCGACCCTGGATTCATGCTGCAAAAGCGGTCCCGTCTACTCTACATCAAATGGTCAAGTTTGAATGGCATAGACAGGAAATTGTTATGCACGACGAGGATAATTTTGTGTTCCCAGTGATGCCATTGTCCCACTCATAGAGTTTGAAGACAACAAGGGGCCATGGGTTTATCAGGTTTTTGACACAATGCCGGTAGAGAAAATTCCAGAAGGGAAGCGTGCTCCAACTCCCAGGGTAGCTGCTGTATCAGTCATGGTATCCGTTGAAATGTTGAAAAATGGTTTTATACTAGGTAAGGGTTTGGGTGCATCTCTACAAGGTATCGTACAACCGGTTTCTCTTCCTAAAAATTTGGATACATTTGGTCTGGGGTTCAATCCCACAATCGTAGACGTGAGGAGAGCCAGAAAAATAAAATAGAGAGCATGGGCCCTTCCAAAGCTAGTCCCGCATCTTTCCAGATCATTTGTTAGGCCTGGTACCAGAAAGCGCCCAGTGACGACGGTTCCCAGTTTGGTGGTCGATATGGATTGGGATTTGATGGAAAAGTTCGAGAGGATATTCGACGAAGTGAACATGGTGGAAGTTGGAGAGGGTTCTAGCAAGGCGGATGTGCAATTTGTTGGGCCCAGTGCAAAGATTAACAATTGGGAAACTACTCCTCTCCCCACTAGGAAGGAGTTTTGGTAGTTTGCTTTGATTTTCTTTTAGTTTATCTCGATTATCCCAGGGTTGTAGTTCAGATTCTATGTTCCGTTAGTTTGGATGTATAAGCCTTATTATCTTTAATTTCAATAAAATGCAATTTCCCTTTTTCTCCCTTCCTGATAGTTTTATTTTTGTTTTTCTTTTTTTCCTTGTACAGTTCTTTTTATGCTGGCTTCAATGATATGACATGCATGCGGAATCTCCGACCCAGTCTTAAAAGCCAATCTAATTCTAAATTAGTAATTCAAGAAATAGAATGTGATGTTGAATCAGAATATGATGAAGATGAAGTCTTTGAAGAGATTAGTAAAGAATTAAGCCATTTTGAAGAAAAACCCAAGCCTAACCTGAGTGATACAGAAGCAATCAATTTAGGGGACCAAGATAATGTCCGGGAAACTAAAGTAAGCGTCCATCTTGAACCACAACTCAGAGAAAAGATAATTAAAGCATTGTTCGAGTATAAAGATATTTTTGCATGGTCTTATGACGACATGCCGGGTCTAAGCACTGATTTAGTGGTTCACAAATTGCCCACTGACCCGGCATGACCCCCAGTCAAGCAGAAGCTGAGGAAATTTAAAACTAATATAAGTGTGAAGATTAAGGAAGAGGTCACCAAGCAGTTCGAGGCCAAAGTTATCCGGGTCACCCGGTATCTCACCTGGTTAGCCAATGTTGTACCTGTGCCGAAGAAGGATGGCAAGACCAGGGTGTGCGTTGATTATCGAGACCTTAACAAGGCAAGTCCCAAAGATAACTTTCCATTGCCGAACATCCATATATTGATCGATAATTGTGCCAAACATGAGATTGGTTGTTTTGTGGATTGTTATGCGGGCTACCACCAGATCTTAATGGATGATGAAGACACAGAAAAGATGGCATTCATCATGCCATGGGGAGCGTACTGCTATCGGGTCATGCCATTTGGTTTGAAAAATGTTGGGGCAACCTACATGAGGCAATGACGACCATATTCCATGACATGATAGACAGGGAGATCGAGGCTTATGTGGATGATGTGATTGTAAAGTCTAGAAAGCAGTCTGACCATGTCAGAGATTTGAGAAAGTTCTTCCAAAGGCTTCGCAGGTACAATCTCAAGCTCAATCCTGCAAAATGCGCATTCGGTGTTCTGTCTGGAAAATTGTTGGGGTTCATAGTCATTCGCCGAGGTATTGAATTAGACCCGTCAAAGATCAAAGCTATCCAGGAGTTGCCACTCCCAAATAACAAGACTGAGGTGATGAGTCTATTGGGGATATTGAATTACATTAGCAGGTTTATTGCTCAGCTCACGACAACTTGTGAGCCCATCTTCAAACTGTTAAAGAAAGATGTTGCGATTAAGTGGACAGATAAATGTCAGGAAGCATTTGATAGGATAAAAGGGTACTTGTCAAACCCACATGTGTTGGTCCCGCCAGAACCATGAAGACCTTTGATTCTGTATTTGACAGTCTTGGGCAATTCATTTGGATGTGTGTTGAGACAACATGACATCATTGGCAAGAAGGACCAGGCCATCTATTATCTCAGCAAAAAGTTCACATCTTACGAGGTTAAGTACACTAATCTTGAGAGGACGTGTTGCACCCTAAATTGGGTAGCCCAGAAATTGAAACATTATTTGTCATCTTATACTACTTACCTCATCTCTCGCTTGGACCCGTTGAAGTATATCTTCCAGAAGCCTATGCCCATGGGAAGACTTGCAATGTGGCAGATTTTTCTCATAGAATTTGACATTGTCTATGTGACTCGGACTGCGATGAAAGCACAAGCATTGGCTGACCATTTAGCTGAGAATCCTGTGGATGAAGAATATGAACCTTTGAAGAATTATTTCCTTGATGAAGAGGTAATGCACATTGATGAGTTGGAACAGGTTGAAATGCCAGGATGGAAACTTTTCTTTGATAGGGCTGCTAACATGAAAGGTGTTAGGATAGGAGCGGTACTTGTTTCTGAAACAGGGCATCATTACCTTGTTACGGCTCAGCTTCGGTTCTACTGTACTAACAACATGGCTGAGTACGAGGCATGCATTTTGGGTTTGAGGATGGATGTGGATATGGGTGTCTAGGAAGTCTTGGTCTTGGGTGACTCGGACCTTCTGGTGCACCAGATTCAGGGAGTTTGGGAAACACGAGATTTAAAACTCATACCGTATCGGCAATATTTGCATGATCTTTGTCAACGGTTTCCATTAATAGAGTTCAGGCATATTCCGAGGATCCACAATGAGGTCGCCGATGCTTTGGCTACTCTGGCATCGATGTTACATCATCCGGATAAGGCTTATGTTGACCCGTTGCATATTCAGGTCCGCGATCAGCATTCTTATTGTAACGTGGTGGAGGAAGAACTAGATGTCAAACCGTGGTTCCATGATATCAAGGAATACATCATAGTGGGAGTGTATCCAGTACAAGCCACAGGTGATCAAAAGAGAACAATTAGGCGATTGGCAAGCGGTTTTTTCTTCAACGGAGGGGTTCTGTACAAAAGGACTCCAGACCTTGGGCTGCTGAGATGCATAGATGCTAGGCAGGCTACAACTATTATGACCGAAGTACATTCTGGAGTCTGTGGACCTCACATGAGTAGGTATGTGCTAGCAAAGAAGATTCTCTAGGCAGGTTATTATTGGCTCACTATGGAGCGAGATTGTATCAGTTTTGTGCATAAATGTCATTAGTGCCAAGTGCATGGAGATTTGATTCATTCTCCACCATCTGAATTACACACGATGTCTGCACCGTGGACTTTGTTGCGTGCCATCAGCATCGAATGGGCACAGGTTCATTCTGGTGGTCATAGATTATTTCACCAAGTGGGTTGAGGCTAAAACATTCAAGTCTGTAACCAAGAAGGCGGTGGTTGATTTTGTGCACTCAAATATCATTTTTACGGTTCGGGATACCGAAGGTAATCATCACAGATAACGGTGCTAATCTCAATAATAATCTGATGAAAGAGGTGTGTCAACAGTTTAAGATTACACATCGCAATTCCACCCCATACCGCCCCAAGGCGAATGGAGCAGTCGAGGCAGCCAACAAGAACATAAAGAAGATACTTCGAAAAATGGTGGAGGGTTCTAGGCAGTGGCATGAAAAGTTGTCGTTTGCATTGCTAGGTTATCGCACTACTGTCTGTACTTCAGTAGGGGCGACTCCTTATTTGTTGGTGTATGGCATCGAAGTAGTGATACCCGCAAAAGTGGAAATTCCATCCCTTTGAATTATCGCAGAGGTTGAGATCGATGATGATGAGTGGGTCAAAACCCGCTTGGAACAATTGAGTTTGATCGACGAGAAAAGATTGGCAGCAGTGTGTCATGGCCAGTTGTATCAACAGAGAATGACAAGAGCATATAATAAGAAGGTGCGTCCATGGAAGTTTGAAGTGGGTCGGTTAGTATTGAAACACGTTCTTCCACATCAGGTTGAAGCAAAAGGCAAGTTTGCCCCAAACTGGCACGGGCCGTTCGTTGTAACTAGAGTGTTGTCCAATAGTGCATTGTATTTGACAGATGTAGAAGACAAATGTGTAGAAATGGCTATCAACTCAGATGCAGTCAAAAGATACTATGTATGATTCCTTTGTTTAATTGTACTTGTTTGTATTTGGCATGTTTTGAATATTGAAATGACGAAGGCATTTTGTTATGCTATCTAAACACTTTATCCTTTGTTACCCCCTTTGAGACTTATTTTTTTTTTTTCATACCCCTCTTTCGGAATAAGTAGCGAATATCGAAAACACAAGCGTGAAAGATAAGTAAAGGAAGAAGAGAAAAAGAGAAAGAAAAGAAAAGAGAAAGAAAAGAATGAAAAGAAAAAGAGGGAAGAAAAACAACAAAAAGAGAAAAAGAAAGCAAAAAAAGAGAAAGAAAAGAAAGAGAAAATAGAAAACCACAACAACAAAGTAATTTTTATGACATGAACTACGTTTGACCTGATTCCTTTTAGGGATACGTAGGCAGCCTCAAGGTTCGGTCCCATCAAAATAAAATCCAAAAGTCCCCAAACAAGAAACTGGGGCAGAAGTTGTGGTTGTTGTAAGAAAATCTGATGTCGAAAGTTGTAATTTTAAACCCATTCGAATTGTTTTGAGCCTTTTATACCTTTTCTTTCTAATCCCATCCAAAAGCCACATTACGGTCCAAAGAAAGACCTTCCGATCAGTCTTCGAGAAATGCCAAGTCGAGCAGGCAGAGATGATTCATATTAGGGGCAACACTCTGGTCCAAACAAGGAAAAGAAATCAAAAATGAGAGAGTCTTATTGGTGAAAACCCTCACGGGCACCTTAAGACGAAAGTGAACTGGCGGATGAACGAATGAGAAAGGTCTGCTGGTGAAAACCTTTCAAGGCACCGCAGGATGAACAAGGTCAGGATTTGGGTGAAGAAATCAGGTTATGGAAATTCCGGGGCAACAAAGTATGGCAACTGAAAGTTGATTGGTTGGACAGATTGAGCCGATTAACCCCAAATGCATGTCATGATCATTGGTGCTAGCTGTTCCACTCAAATAAGTCTCTTTTCTTTTTCCTCTTCAAATAGTCTTCCAGTTTTGGATTTTCTTATCCTTAACTCTCTATGTCATTGCATTTCATTTCTTTTGGGTATATTTCTCTAGATGTTCCCTATGTCAGTTCTGTTTAAGCAAATAAGAAGGAATTTCAAAGCTCACTACCAGCTTCGAGATTGCAAAGCACAGTTCAGCCAGAGCATATAAAAAATAGCATGATGTAAAGTGGGATAAAGTGCCAACAAAGTTTCACCGGCAGAATGATTTAGTAATTTCATGGGAGATGCAGAGGTTCAGTTAAAGGAATCAGAGGTGTGAAACAACGGTTCGGGTATAGAACAATCGGGTCATCCAAAGTCATGGGGTTTTGAAAGTCAGTCGGAAAGTCAACAGTCAGGAGCCCGCCTGGAGAGCAGGGAATACATTCAAGTCAGGAGTCAGGAGCCCGCCTGGAGAGCAGGGAATACATTCAAGTCAGCAGTCTAGAGCGCGCCTGGACAGCAGGGAATACATTTCAAGTCAGCAATCAGGAGCCCACATGGAGAATAAGGGAGTACAATTCAAGTTTTATCTTTCAAGTTCTTATTGATATTTGGTAATGTGATTCATTTTACACTTACATTTATGCCCAGATACCCAAACTGGGGAAGAAAATTTTCTTTGTTTTTTGTCTATTTCATTGAAGTCAGGAGCCCGCCTAGAGAGCAGGGAATACATTTCAAGTCAGCAGTCATGAGCCCGCCTGGAGAGCATGGAATACATTCAAGTCAGCAGTCAGGAGCCTGCCTGGAGAGCATGGAATACATTCAAGTCAGCAATCAGGAGCCACCCTGGAGAGCAGGGAATACATTCAAGTCAGCAGTCAGGATGCCCCCTGGAGAGCAGGGAATACATTCAAGTCAGCAGTCAGGAGCCCGCCTGGAGAGCAGGGAATACATTCAAGTCAGCAATTAGGAGCCCGCTTGGAGAGCAGGAAATACATTCAAGTCAGCAGTCAGGAGCCCGCCTAGAGAGAAGGGAATACATTCAAGTCAGTAGTCAGCAGCCCGCCTGGAGAGCAGGGAATACATTCAAGTCAGCAGTCAGGAGCCCGCCTGGAGTACAGGGAATACATTCAAGTCAGCAGTTAGGAGCCCGCCTGGAGAGCAGGGAATACATGTCAAGTCAGTAGTCAGGAGCACGCCTGGAGAGCAGGGAATACATTCAAGTTTAGCAGTCAGGAGTCCGCCTGGAGAGTAGGGAATACATTTTGTTGAAGTTAGGAGCCCGCCTGAAGAGCAGGGAATACATTTCAAGTCAGCAATCAGGAGCCCGCCTGGAGAATAAGGGAGTACAATTCAAGCTTTAGCTCTCAAGTTCTTATTGATATTTGGTAATGTGATTCGTTTTACATTTACATATGTGTCCAGATACCCAAACTGGGGCAGAAAATTTTTCTTTGTTTTGTCTATTTTGTTGAAGTCAGGCGCCCACCTGGAGAGCAGGGAATACATTTCAAGTTAGCAGTCAGGAGCCTGCCTGGAGAGCAGGGAATACATTTCAAGTCAGCAGTCAGGAGCCCGCTTGTAGAGCAGGGAATACATTCAAGTCAGCAGTCAGGAGCCCGCCTAGAGAGCAGGGAATACATTTCGTTAAAGTCAGGAGCTCGCCTGAAAAGCAGGGAATACATTTCAAGTCAACAATCAGGAGCCCGCCTGGAGAATAAGGGAGTACAATTCAAGCTTTAGCTTTCAAATTCTTATTGATATTTGGTAATGTGGTCCGTTTTACACTTACATGTGTGCCCAGATACCCAAACGAGGGCAGAAGATTTTCTTTGTTTTTGTTTATTTTGTTGAAGTCAGGAGCCTGCCTGGAGAGCAGGGAATACATTTCAAGTTCAGCAATCAGGAGCACGCCTGGAGAGCAGGGAATACATTCAAGTTCAGCAGTCAAGTGTCCACCTGGAGAAAAGAAAAACATCCCAAAGTGTAGTTGGCAGTCATGCTTCCACCTAGAGAAAAAAGAAACATCTCAGATTACAATTCAAGGCGGCAACAAAGGGAATCTACCAGGAGAATACAAGTCAACAAGGCAACAAGAACCACGAGAGCAAGTTTGAAGATATAGATAGGATTTTGTAAAGCATAGATCATAGTCTAGTCTAGCGTCTTTTTATTTTATCATGGTGTAATAAGGGGATGCAGTAAGCAGTAGCAGAAGCAGCAACAACAATGAAATCACAGCTTCATGGTAGTCCCAGCTACCAAAACTTCCCGAACTACACTAGCCTGATTCCTTTATAGCCAAGGATATTTAGGCAACCTCGGAAGTAGGGTGTGGTCAAATCTTTCAAAAATGCTTCCCACGGAGTATTCAAACGGGCAAAAATCGCTCGTATCCGCTCACTTTATCTTTGCACGAAAACTCTTCGTGTTTCCGGGCAAAGAGGGGCAACTGTGAGCACGTGATTTTTGCCCTATATGAATTACTCCCATAAATTCAAAACAAAATAACTTCTTTTCAATATTTGCCATTTTTGTGGATTTTGTGGCATTTTTTTGATAATTGTTTGCATTTGTCTGTGCATGCTTATTTTATTTAATTCATGAAAATTCAAAACAAAAAAAACACTACATTTGCGTTAGAATTTATTTTCACATTTTTAGGATTAATTAATAAGTTGTTTTATAAAAATGGAAAAATCACAAAAACTAGTTTATTTTGCACTTTTTAATTTTAATTTCGAACTTTGGTAGTTTTCCTTGAATTTGGTTTTAATTATTTGTGGTAAATATTATTTAGAGTTAATTAATGTAATAGCATAATTTTATTAGTGATTAGTTTAGGTTTATTTTTATGTTTAAATTTAAAAAGAATTTTGAAAAAAAAAGAAAAAAGAAGAAGAAGAAGAAGAATAAGAAGAAGAAGTAAGGGATTGGAAATAGGAAAAGGGGTGTTTTGGGCTAACTTTGCCAAGCTCAAATGCTTCCCCCCATTAGCTCGTCCAAGCCAGGCCCAAGATCCTTTGTCTTACCCGGTCCAAGTAGCCCATCACCCAGGCCGTTGAAACGACATAGTAAGGGAGTGGAACGACGTCGTTTTGAGTTCACTTTGCCTTAACAAATCCTGGCCTTTCATCTTGCTTCATCCAACGGTCCATAGCATATCTCTTAATCACATAAGAGTGTCTAAAACTTCAGAAGACCACTCAGTTCATCCAAACACTCCTGTACTTTGCCTCCTCCATGTCAAAACCCTAATCTCCCATTGTTACCGATGATACAGCTCCAAATCGCCACCAAATATTGACCACATAATCCCCACAGTCCCTTAAGCACTAAACTACAACCATTTTTCCCCAAATCCTCTCCAATGGTCTTTAATTTCAAATCGTAAAAAACGGAACCCTGATTCTTTCCTTACCTCTGTTCCATCATGCAAGGTCGATGTTATTCGCCAAGCATTGAGATCATTTTGACCCGAAATGAGTTTTAGACAATTTTTCTCACGAGAACAACCCGACTAACACTCATTTTTTATCCTAATCAAACTGGCCGAAGTATATCAAAGGTGTAGGGTAAGGTATTTCTTCTTTCTGTTTCTCTCTCCTCACTTATCTCTGTGTTTCTTCTTTATTTTCTACATCCTCTTCCCTTCTGTTAGTTTTCTCTGATAAAGTCACTAGGATATTAGCATCTTCTTTTGTTTCCATTCCATCTATTTTCCTTGATTTGTCGATTCTGTTCTTGGTTCTCAATTTCTATTTACACGCAATTTTAGTTTTGTTTTCCATAAAAAAGGAGATAAGAGACATTGGGTTTTTGTTTTGTTCTGGGCGTTGATTACTGGTTTGAGTCATGGCTTAGCTCGAAAGTCGAGCCTAATCTGTTGGTTTGTGTATGATAAATTAATAACAAGTTCACAAAGATTGTTCTAAAATGCCCACAACCTTGTTTCCTTTTCATTCGATTTGGGCTTGACCGTATTGGGCTGTTTAAGCCAGGCCTCACTTGGTGTCTGGATTTACCAGGTCACCTTGACCCACATCTGTTTTGGGTCTGCCAGTAGTATAAAGGGTAAATAATAGAGGTTTAGAAGGGTAACTTAGGAAAAATGACTTAGGGAATCTGGATATAACCGCTTGGGAAGTTTCTAGGAAAGGGGAATATGGATTAAACTGAAATTCTGAATTTTACACTAGGGATTTCTAAGCTAAAATGAAAATTTCATAAGGTTTTAATGTGCAATTTTGAACTCTTTGAGGCTGTCCTAGTGCCTTGCCTATAAGGGCATCCTAACTTGACTCTCAAGTCAGAGGGGAAGAGATAAAATATAGAAAATTGAAACATCTGCTCCTTCTCTAAAAATTTTCTGAAACAACCTCGAATTCCTAGCATTTTCCTGAAAAATTACTGAAGTTATGCTCAGATTTTTGTTTTTCTGGTTCTGATAACTTAGCTCGAACCACTGATGTTTGTGGTTTGAATTTTTGGTTAAAAAGGGCTTGAGTTCTGGTATTTCAGAGTATGGTTTGGATTTCTGTGGTTCCTACTATTCCATTGCTGATTTAAGGGTTGGTTTTGAATCATTTGGGTCCTGGTTACTGAAATCTGGGTTTTGTTTGCTGTCACTGTGCATAGCTGAAACCAGAACTGAGTTTTGCTGCTACTGATTTATCCTGACACTCTCATTTGATTATCTTGTTTTTTTGCTATATTCAGGTACTCTATCTTGAGCTCTACTTAACCTGTGAATTCAAATTTGATGCTTGAAATGAAGAGTGGGATTTAGAGCACAACTCCAATTAGTGTTATATTTCGTTTGCACAGCACTGTGTTATAGTTTCATTTCATTTCCTAGTTGATTTCTAGGTGATTTGAGGACTGTTTAACATTGCTTTAGTAAATGTTTAGCTGGGCCACGAGTGATATACTTATGCTTAAGTTCTGCTGGAAATAATGGATGCTTAGTCTAAGAATGTTCAGTTCAAATGTGGGTCGGTTTGACCCATATGATTTTGTTGAGCTATGAACTATTTGGGGGCTTCATCTATTTGTTCTTTTTGATAATTCTAGTTCGAGTTCTAATGAGGTTTAACTTTGTTTGTTTTGTAATGTTTTCCGCTTAAGTTTGTTAAATGCTAAGAATGATTGTAAGTAATTATTTGTCAGTCACCCAGCTCGAGCAAATATTTTTAAGCAGTATGAAATGGTCTTTCGAAAATAGTTTTGAAAAACGGACTTCAGCATGATTACATGATAATTACTTAGTTTCAAATTTCCATATGATTATATGTTCATTTTCTGCTGAAGCATGTTAAATCTGGAAGTTGAGTAGCGAATTGTGTGTATTCTTCATGAGATCGATTTTAATCCCAATATATGTGTAGGCCGTTTTGTGCCATTGCAGGGGCTCGAACTTGGGTCCCAACATGGTGAGTTGCTCAAATTTGGCTTCCAGGTCCTAATACATGCTGTTAAGGAATTAGCAAGCTTTTGGTATGGGTTGTTGGGTATCACTTCGAGCCCAAAGCCTGCAATGGCTTTCTTCTTAATTTTAATCGGCATATGTTAAAATCTGATTGTTTCTGTTATAAGGGTTCGATATGTGGATATTTGAGTATTCAACTTGTGCATGCCTCATTGAATTGGGATTTTTGCTTGGGTTTGGGTGGAACTCGCCAAGGAGTTGATAATATGGCATCTCGGTGATTGCTTGAGCCATTGGGCCTCACGACAGGCCAGGACCGAATTTTGAAAACGAAATAAAATGGCTCTCACTTAGTCTCAATTTTGATTCACATTTGAATCCAATCGTGGATTAAAAGTAGTTGTAATTTCTTTAGCCTCAGTTCATTGACGGATCTTTGTAATTGATTTTGAGGTGTGCCATGCAGAACAAAATGACAATTGCATGGCCCTCGCTTTGTTAATATGAGAATCCTTAGAATTCGAGGCGTGCCATTTAGTTGAATTTCTATGGCCCTCGCAAAGTTACAAACGCGTAGTTGCTTTAGGCGTTTTGCTTTAATAATTTACCTTCCTAAACTCGGGTGCGCATTTATGTGACCCAAATCCAAATCTCAACAATGTTAAAATATGCCAAAGACCACGGGTGCATTTATGTGACGTGGTTCAAGACATATTTTAAATAACGTTGCAATCTTCCTAAAAATGAATAAAAGCGGTTGATAAGTTAAAATTGAACCATAGGCTAAAATGTGTTTAAAATTAGATAATTAAGTTGAATATAATAGTTGAGCGACCGTGCTAGAACCACGGAACTCGGGAACGCCTAACACCATCACCCGGATTAGCAGAATTCCTTACTCGGATTTCTGGTTCGCGGACTGTATTACAGAGTCAACCTTTCCTCGATTCGAGATTTTAAATCGGTGACTTGGGACACCATAAATCTCCCAATTGGTGACTCTGAATCTTTTAATAATATGATCCCGTTTCGATTGTCCTTTAATTGGAAAAACTCCTTTACACCGTTCCGGGGGTATAGGTAAAAAAGGAGGTGTGACAGGGATCGAACCCAGAATCTCTGGTTCAGGGTTCAGAATTCGAGCTTAGATGAATTGTTATAGTTGGCTCTATTTATTATCTGATTTTGTTACACGTTTGGGCTTGATGTGCTAAGTGTTGCTTTTACCGCTTTGATATTATCTGAACTGTATATAAACTGCTACGAAACCCTTCTCTTCTCATCTTCGAGGATGTGCTCGCTGATCGAGATTCCCTATTTTGTGAGTGTCATACCTTGAAATAAGAAAGAGGCTCGGACAAGTTACTAAGCCGGATGGCCTTTTGGTTCCCGGTACGTAACCCCCTCCTCGGCTCGAGTTGTCCGCTCGGGTACACAGTCTAGAACAAATACCTAGGTTTTGGACCTAGAATAACTCAGCCTCATGTCGGATCCCTAGTAGGAACGTTTTTTTTCATCATGTGCATTTGACTTTGGAGACTCAACACAGGGGTTGGGTCTGTCTAGGATAGGTGTACCCGAAATGTAAAGACCATTATGATGCATCTTACTTGCTACTTGCGCATTCATTTGCTTCGGATTTGCATGTTGACCGACTTACAAGGAAAATTTAGATGGTTGAGAGGGATAAGTGCCTGTTTTGAAAAACCAATGTCCCATACATACCGAAAATCTGCCGAAACTTTTTTTTTAAAAAAAAGAAATTTTGTAGTTTTCAAAGAAAAGAAAAAAAAGGAAAATCTTTGTGTTTTAGAAAGGAAAAATAATTGGTTTTATTTTGAAAAATTTGCCTGAACTACGCCAGTTTGATTCTCATAGGGTGTGAGATACGTAGGCAACCCTCATCGGGTCCAACTTCTTTTTGCAAAAATAGCCCAAAAGAAACAAAAAAATTTACTTTTATTTGAAAATAATTAGGGTCATACCATTCTTGTCAAAAATACCCGAATGTCCCTAAAAGGGCACCGGAAGGCTGCTTTTGCAAGAACAGCCGCTTGTGGCCATTTTTTAAGATTTTCACTGGTTAGCCAACACAGCCTTAAAATCCTTGTCTCCGTGGCGCTGAAAGGCCGTATTTGCAAAACCATATTATATTTAATTTGAAAAAAGTGTCAATTTGTTCTTGAGTCAATTGAATCGTGATTTTAGCTTAACCACCCTAATAAAAGTGCAGAATGAGCACAAGTCAGAATTTTCCAATAACAATCGTGAACAAGATCCATTTGGAGTTGCATATGTGGTGGGATGATCTGGGTAAATCGGGACAAGACACGATCAATCTATACTTGGGAGGCCTCACTGGGTTGCTAAAAATTAATCCTAGGGGAGACATCATAAAGGCGTTGGTTATATTTTGGGACCCGTCCCACAACGTATTTCATTTCTCAGATTTTGAACTTACCCCAACATTGGAAGAAATAGCCGGATATATTGGGAATCCCAAAGTTCCCCTGAGACACCAGTACCTGATTGCTCCAAGGGCCGTAGCCGTACACAAGTTCTTAGACTTTTTGAAAATAAGCAGGGGGTCCACAACCCAGACTTGGCAGTTGGTTTTTGTACTTTGCAGTTTATATACAACAGATATGGTCATATAGGAGGGTTCAACAAGCCGGAAAATAAAATCTGCAGCAAAGGAAACCGCCTTAAGTGGGAAGAACACACGTGTTTTGCATTTATGGTGGTCTTTTTGGGACTTTTGATGTTTCCTAGAAAAGACAGGAATATTGATATACGAGTAGCCGGAGTTATTAGCACTTTGCTTACTCAGGCCAACAACACCCTCGCACCCATGATAGTAGCTGAAATCTTCCGCGCTCTCACAGCCTGCAAAGCCGGAGTAGACTTTTTCGAGGGGTGCAACGTGTTGTTGCAGATGTGGATGATCGAACACTTATGACATCGTCCTCAATTTATGAGTTATGGGTCGACAGAGAAAACATGCGTAGAAGAATTTTACATAAGGGTTAATGGGATCAGCCTACCGGAGGGGGTCACATAGTGGGTAGCGCGTCTCTGTTCCATCACTAATAGCCAAATTTGGAGCGAATGTCAATACTTAACAGCCAATACCTATGTACGTGATCGATCCAAAGGTGAGGTTTCACCAGGGTACCTCGCTTGGTATAAGAGAGAAATTGAGTTTGGGAGGACGGCTAAAAGACCCCATCTTCAGGAATTCGTCGAGGCATCACAGAAACAATGGGCTTGGTTGACTAAGTAGAATGAGTACAGGGCCACAATAGGAATGTTGGAAAAACAAGTCAAAGAACTTCAATTCGAGAATAGCTTGCAAGCAGCGCCAGACGAAGGTGAAAAGAAAAGGCTAGCTAAATAAAATGAGGCCCTTCTAACCCAAATTCAGAAAACAAAAATAACGGCAGAAAACCCCACCCGAAGTGCCAAAGATGAAAAACTCATAAATAACCTGAGGCAGAAAGTAAGTGACTATAGTTTTGATTTGAACAAGGCAGAAAGTGAACTAGCCAGGGTTCGAAAGCAATTGGCTAAAAATGTAGATGAACGAACACGCCTAGTTAAGCAGTTGAAAGAGAAGTACGACAATGAGGTCGCGGGATTAAAGAAAAGGGTCATCACCACGAAAAAAAAAGATCAAACAGGCGAAAGACTTCAAGGTTGAAAGAGAACATTGTTATACAACATTGGCACAATTAGAAATAGATTTGCAACAATTTCAGGAGCAGAATCATGCGGCCGAGCAAACTTTGGAAGCCAGGACCCAATAGATCGGGCGTTTGTTGCAAGAAAAAACTGTCATAAGAGAAAGAATTAGAACCATCGCTAATTACATTGTTGTGAAGTGCCAAGCCTGTGAGGATGTGACTCGCACCACCTTCTTCGCGGCAGTGATGACCTTTGTTAAATAGATAATGAGTGACTTGGATCAACTTCAAAGGGATCTTGCTTATAGGCTCACGGCGAGACCGAATGATGTCCCGTGGGAACCAGGAGCATTAATGTATTCATGATTTTTCATTTGAATCTGTATTTCCTTTTCTGTTAGAGTCCGTCAATTGTTTTTAGTCTGTATTTCCTTTCTGCTGGAGTCTGTCAGTTGTGTTCGAGTCTGTATTTTCTTTTGAGTATGATAGTTTATTTTTGGAGTCTATATTTCGTCTTTTCATTAGCGCCTGTTAGTTTCCCTTGGAATCTGTTAGTTCTGAGTCTTTGTAATCAAAGCATTTGCGTTTATGAAAATTGAAAATCCCAAAAAATGTTTTACCATTTACTTTCACACTTATCTCCCAGAACTACGCTCAGTATGATTCATGTGGGGTCATGATACGTAGGCAATGTGCATAGGATTCGACCATAACCAAAAGAAAAAAAGGAGAGAAGAAGAAGAAAAAACGAAAAGAGAGGAAAAACAAGGGAGGAAAAGAAAGGAAAAGAGAGAAGAATAAGAAAACTAAGAGGAAGAGGCAATGGCAAAACAAGAGGGAAATGAGAGAATAAAAACAAAGAGAAAGCAAGGGCAAGAGTGAAAACATGAAAAGAAAAAAAGAGAAGAAAAAAGAAAAGTCGGGATGACGCAAACAGCCGATCAAATGCATAATAGAAACGGTTAACTGCTTAGGTGCATTCATTACCCAAAATGTACGGTTACCAATTTGTTAAAGCCCTAATCACTAACAAGGTTGTTGTTGATATATTGAGTTCAGGCAGGTGGTTAGTTGATTGGCATTCTGGCAACTCACTCATTCAACACCCGATCAAAAGACAGGCTGAATATGGCCAACCAAGAATTGGAGGCAAGTATTGTCGACCCGTCAAAAGAGGTGGATGAATTGGATGTTAATGCGATGAAGGAAGAAATGTAAGTTAAAGCAGCAAATGGCTGAAATGTACCAGGCCTGGGCAAAGGGTCATCCACTACCGGTTTATCCTGCCAACCTTGCTTATATCCCACCATTGGCTCAACTTCAGGAACCTCCCACTGTGAACTCATCTCCAGCCTTTCCCCGCTACCAACAATGCCATGGCACCACTTTCCATACATCACAAGCTCCTCTACCAAGACAAGTCCCGCACCCTCCTTCACCAATCATACCTATTTTTGTGGCACCTCCACCTGCTGCATTACACCGATCTTCCAGTGAATCTCTGTTCCAAACTCACGACAACCAGTATTATCCCCCTGAACCCACCTTCAAAGTTTCGAAACCATATTCTTACACCCTTCATCTTGATCTCCCGGGGGAGACCGAGAAGCCACCCAAAAATCCCGAGCATGAAGAGATGATCAGAAAGGTCAAAAGCTTCGAACAATCATTCAGAGATATGAAGGGGTTGGGGGGTCAAGTAAGTGTGGCCTATAAAGATTTATGTCTTTTCCCAGATGTTCAGTTACCAGCAGGGTTCAAGATGCCAAAGTTTGATCTGTACGACGGGCATGGTGACCTAGTAGCACACTTAAGATGATTTGTAGCAAGATGAGAGGAGCAGGCAGAAGAGATGAATTGCTGATGGCATATTTCAGCCAAAGTCTGAGTAGATCAACATTAGAATGGTATACCCGACAAGATCACAGCAGGTGGTACACATAGGACGATTTGGCCCAAGCCTTCGCCTGTCATTTTCAGTACAATCTTGAAATTATCTCAGACCGTCTATCATTGACAAAGATTGAGAAAAAGCCTGGTGAGAGTTTCAGGGAATATGGATTCCATTGGAGAGAGTAAGCAGCGAGGGTTGATCCTCCGATGAAAGAAAGCGAGATGGTTGATTATTTCTTGCAAGCCTTGTAGCCCACTTATTTTTGTTATTTGGTGTCAGCAGTGGGCAAGTCCTTTAATGAGGTTGTAAAAATGGGAGGCATGGTAGAAGAGGGACTCAAGTCTAATAAAATCATGAGCTACTCAGCAATTAAAGCAACCACCAAGGCCATCCAAAACGGTATTGGGGGTGTACTCGGGAAGAAAAAGAAAGAGGATGTTGCGACAATTGAGTCGGGAGCTTGCGTTGGATCTAGGGGCCCTTCACATTACTACAACTAGATTCGACCCTATCCCCAAACTTACCCCCATACTCCATATAGCCCACCACAACACTACTACCCACTGCTAGATCCCCATTTTTCCGTCCATCATGCACAAACCTATACCCAACCTCCTACTCACGCACAATGGCGTGCGCCAGCTCCACAAATACCATACCCAGCCCCACAAAATACCCATCCACCCCCAAGAGCCTATAGAAATCCCCCTGGAACAGGTTTTCGGCCAAATCAAGCCTTTAAGAATGAGAGGTTGCAGAAGCAGAAGACTTTCTCTCCATTGGGAGAATCATATACTAGTCTATTCCACAGATTGAGACAGTTGGGTATGTTGAATCCGATCGAGGCTAAACTGCCAAATCCCCCTCCGAGAAATCTTGACCGCTCGGTAAGTTGTGAGTATTGTTCAGGGGCCCCGGGTCATGACACAGAAAAATGCTCGATATTGAAAATAGCTATTCAAGAGCTCATTGATACTAATCAGATTGAGGTCCAAGCTCCGGAGACACCCAATATAAACCAGAACCCATTACTAGCCCATTATGAGACAAATATGATTGAGATAGTGCATAAGGGAGGGGAGCCTAAGAAGCCTTCTCAAACTGTCATGATGATTCGGGCCAGTGAAGCCAAGCCGTTTGAAAAGGCAACAAGTGAGAAGTCTGTGATCAAGTTGAACGGGGCAAATAATTAACCATCTGTGGGGGTCAAGAAGGGGTCCTCAAGTGACGTTGCAGGGAAACATGAAAGAGCAAAAGTGGTTGTGCCAGGAGTGACAAACAAGCATGTGGTAATTGTGAAGGGTGCCCACATAGATCCTGTCATTATCAAACCGGTAACTCAATTACCGATAATCAACAACAAGGTAGTCCCATGGAATTATGAACTAGTGACAGTGACTTATAAGGGGAAAGAGGTTAAAGAAGAAGTGTGTGAGACCCATGGTTTGACTCGATCGGGGAGATGCTTTGCCCCCGAAGAGTTGAGAAAAGCTAAAACCTCCAAAGATAACCCAGTGTTGGTGAAGAAAACTGTAACCGAGGAAGAAGTAGAGGATTCTTGAGAAAAATGAAAGTGCAGGATTATTCCATTGTGGAGCAGTTGAGGAAGACACCAGCTCAGATTTCATTATTGTCATTATTGATCCATTCAGATGAGCACCGTCGTGCTTTGATGAAGATCTTAAACGAGGCCCACGTTCCCGAAAAACTCTCAGCAAACCACTTGGAAAAGATAGCTAACAAGATATTTGAGGTAAACAGAGTCACTTTTTCTGATGATGAGTTGCCCATGGAGGGTACTGAGCACAATAGAGCCCTCTATCTGACGATGAAATACAAAGATTCTGTGGTTACTCGGGTACTTGTCGACAATGGTTCCAGCGCGAACATTTGCCCCCTCTCCACTCTAAACAAGTTGAAGGTGGAATGAAAGAATTAACAAGAACAATATCTGCGTTCGGGGATTCGACGGTGGAGGGAAAGAGTCAGTCGGGGACATAGTGCTTGAGCTTATAATAGGGCCAGTTGAATTTACTATGGAATTCTAGGTGCTCGACGTGGCTAATTCTTACAATATGTTGTTAGGTCGACCCTGGATGCATACTGCTTAAGCGGTCCCTTCTACTCTGCATCAAATGGTCAAGTTTGAATGGGATCGACAGGAAATTGTTGTGCACGATGAAGATAATTTGTGCGTTCCCAGTGATGCCATTGTCCTACTCATAGAGTTTGAAGATGACAAGGGGCCATGGGTTTATCAGGTTTTTGACACAGTGCTGGTAGAGAAAATTCCAGAAGGGAAGCGCGCTCCAACTCCCAGGGTAGCTGCTGCATCAGTCATGGTAGCCGTTGAAATGTTTAAAATAGTTTTATACCAGGTAAGGGTTTGCGTGCATCTTTGCAAGGTATCGTACAGCCGGTTTCTCTTCCTAAAATTTGGATACATTTGGTCTGGGGTTCAAGTCCACAATCGCATACGTGAGGAGAACCAGAAAAATAAAACAGAGAGCATGGGCCCTTCTAAAGCCAGTCCCGCGTCTTTGTAGATCATTTGTCAGGCCTGGTACCAGAAAGTGCCCAATGACGATGGTTCCCAGTTCGGTGGTCGATATGGATCGAGATTTGATGGAAAAGTTCGAGAGGATTCGACGAAGTGAACATGGTGGAAGCTGGAGAGGGTTCTAGCGAGGCGGATGTGCAATTTGTTGGGCCCAGTGCAAAGATTAACAATTGGGAAGCTACTCCTCTCCCTACCAGGAAGGAGTTTTGATAGTTTGCTTTGATTTTATTTAAGTTTATCTGGATTATCCCAGGGTTGTAGTTCATATTCTATGTTCCGTCCATTTGGATGTATAAGCCTTGTTATCTTTAATTTCAATAAAATGCAATTTCCCTTTTTCTCCTTTCCTGATAGTTTTATTTTTGTTTTTCTTCTCTTCCTTGTACAGTTCTTTTATGATGGCTTCAATGATATGACATGCATGCGGAATCTTCGCCCCAGTCTTAAAAGCCAATCTAATTCTGAATTAGTAATTCAAGAAATAGAATGTGATGTTGAATCATAATATGACGAGGATGAAGCCTTTGAAGAGATTAGTAAAGAATTAAGCCATTTTGAAGAAAAACCCAAGCCTAACCTGAGTGATACAGAAGAAATCAATTTAGGGGACCAAGATAATGTCCTGGAAACTAAAGTAAGCGTTCATTTTGAACCACAACTCAGAGAAGAGATAATTAAAGCACTGTTCGAGTATAAAGATATTTTTGCATGGTTCTATGACGACATGCCGAGTCTAAGCACTGACTTAGTGGTTCACAAATTGCCTACTGACCCGGCATGCCCCCCAGTCAAACAGAAGCTGAGGAAATTTAAAACTGATATGAGTGTGAAGATTAAGGAAGAGGTCACCAAGCAGTTTGAGGCCAAAGTTATCCGGGTCACCCGGTATCCTACCTGGTTAGCCAATGTTGTACCTGTGCCAAAGAAGGATGGCAAGACCAGGGTGTGCTTTGATTATCGAGACATCAACAAGGCAAGTCCCAAGGATAACTTCCCATTGTCGAACATCCATATATTGATCGATAATTGTGCCAAACATGAGATTGGTTCTTTTGTGGATTGTTATGCGGGCTGCCACCAGATCTTAATGGATGAGGAAGACGCAGAAAAGATGGCATTCATCACGCCATAGGGAATGTACTGCTATCAGGTCATTCCATTTGGTTTGAAAAATGCTGGGGCAACCTATATGAGGGCAATGACGACCATATTCTATGACGTGATACATAGGGAGATCAAGGTTTATGTGGATGATATGATTGTAAAGTCTAGAAAGCAGTCTGACCATGTTAGAGATTTGAGAAAGTTCTTCCAAAGGCTTCGCAGGTACAATCTCAAGCTCAGTCCTACAAAATGCGCATTCGGTGTTCCATCTGGAAAATTGTTGGGGTTCATAGTCAGCCGCCAAGGTATTGAATTAGACCCATCAAAGATCAAAGCTATCCAGGAGTTGCCACCCCAAAGAACAAGACTGAGGTGATGAGTCTATTGGGGAGATTGAATTACATCAGCACGTTTATTGCTCAGCTCACGACAACTTGTGAGCCCATCTTCAAACTGTTAAAGAAAGATGCTGCGGTTAAGTAGACAGATGAATGTCAGGAAGCATTTGATAGGATAAAGGGGTACTTGTCAAACCTACCTGTGTTGGTCCCGCCAGAACCAGGGGACCTTTGATTCTGTATTTGACAGTCTTGGGCAATTCATTTGGATGTGTGTTGGGACAGCATGCCATCACTGGCAGGAAGGAGCAGGCCATCTGTTATCTCAGCAAGAAGTTCACATCTTACGAGTTTAAGTACACTCATCTTGAGAGGACATGTTGCGCCCTAACTTGGGTAGCCCAGAAATTGAAACATTATTTGTCATCTTATCCTACTTACCTAATCTCTCGCTTGGACTCGTTGAAGTATATCTTCAGAAGCCTATGCCCACGGGAAGACTCGCAAAGTGGCAGATTTTTCTCACAGAATTGACATTATCTACGTGACTCGGACTGCGATGAAAGCACAAGTATTGGCTGACCATTTGGCTGAGAATCATGTGGATGAAGAATATGAACCTTTGAAGACTTATTTCCCTGATGAAGAGGTAATGCACAATGATGAGAAGAGGTTGAAAGGCCAGGATGGAAACTTTTCTTTGATGGGGCTTCTAACATGAAAGGTGATGGGATAGGAGCGGTACTTGTTTCTGAAACAGGGCCTCATTACCCTGTTACGGCTCAACTTCGGTTCTACTGTACTAACAACATGGCTGAGTACGAGGCATGCATTTTGGGTTTGAGGATAGCTGTGGATATGGGTGTCTAGGAAGTCTTGGTCTTGGGTGACTCGGACCTTCTGGTGCACCATATTTAGGGAAAATGGGAAACACGGGATTTAAAACTCATACCGTACCGGAAATGTTTGCATGATCTTTATCAACGATTTCAATCAATAGAGTTCAGGCATATTTCGAGGATCCACAATGAGGTCGCCGATGCTTTGGCTACTCTGGCGTTGATGTTACATCATCCGGATAAGGCTTATGTTGACTCGTTGCATATTCAGGTCCGCGATCAGCATGCTTATTGTAACGTGGTGGAGAAAGAACTCGATAGCAAACCGTGGTTCCACGATATCAAGGAATACATCAGAATGGGAATGTATCCGGTACAAGCCACAGGTGATCAAAAGAGAACAATTAGGCGATTAGCAAGCGGTTTTTTCTTCAGCGGAGGGGTTCTGTACAAAAGGACTCCAGACCTTGGGCTGCTGAGATGCATAGATGCTAGGCAGGCTACAGCTATTATGACCGAAGTACATTCTGAAGTTTGTGGACCGCACATGAGTGGGTATGTGCTGGCAAAGAAGATTCTCCGGGCAGGTTATTATTGGCTCACTATGGAGCGAGATTGTATCAGTTTTGTGCGTAAATGTCATCAGTGCCAAGTTCATGGAGATTTGATTCATTCTCCACCATATGAATTACCCACGATGTCTGCACCGTGGCCTTTTGTTGCGTGGGGCATGGATGTCATTGGGCCAATTGAGCCATCAGCATCGAATGGGCACAGGTTCATTCTGGTGGCCATAGATTATTTTACCAAGTGGGTTAAGGTTAAAACATTCAAGTCTGTAACCAAGAAGGCGGTGGTTGATTTTGTGCACTCAAATATCATTTGCCGGTTCGGGATACCGAAGGTAATCATCACAGATAACGATACTAATATCAATAGTAATCTGATGAAAGAGGTGTGTCAACAGTTTAAGATTACACATCGCAATTCCACCCCATACCGCCCCAAGGCGAATGGAGCAGTCGAGGCAGCCAACAAGAACATAAAGAAGATACTTTGAAAAATGGTGGAGGGTTCTAGGCAGTGGCATGAAAAGCTATCGTTTGCATTGCTGGGTTATCGCACTACTATCTGTACTTCAGTAGGGGCGACTCCTTATATGTTGGTGTATGGCACCGAAGTAGTGATACCCGCAGAAGTGGAAATTCCATCCTTTCGAATTGTCGCGGAGGTTGAGATCAATGATGATGAGTGGGTCAAAACCCGCTTGGAACAACTGAGTTTGATCGGCGAGAAAAGATTGGCAGCAGTGTGTCATGGCCAGTTGTATCAACAGAGAATGGCAAGAGCATACAATAAGAAGGTGCATGCACGGAAGTTTGAAGTGGGTCGGTTAGTATTGAAACGTGTTCTTCCACGTCAGGTTGAAGTAAAAGGCAAGTTTGCCCCAAACTGGCAGGGGTCGTTCATTATAACTAGAGTATTGTCCAATGGTGCATTGTATTTGACAGATGTAGAAGGCAAATGTATAGAAATGGCTATCAACTCTGATGTAGTCAAAAGATAATATGTATGATTCCTTTGTTTAATTGTACTTGTTTGTATTTGGCATGTTTTGAATATTGAAATGACGAAGGCATTTTGTTCTGCTATCTAAATACTTTATCTTTTGTTACCCCCTTTGAGGCTTATTTATTTTTCTTTCATACCCCTCTTTCGGAATCAGTAGCGAATATCGGAAACACAAGCGTGAAAGATAAGTAAAGGAAGAAGAGAAAAAGAGAAAGAAAAGAAAAGAAAAAGAAACGAATGAAAAGAGAAAGAAAAGAATGAAAAGAAAGAGAGGGAAGAAAAACAACAAAAAGAGAAAAAGAAAGCAAAAAAAGAGAAAGAAAAGAAAGAGAAAATAGAAAACCATAACAACAAATAATTTCTATGACATGAACTACGTTTGACCTGATTCCTTTAGGGATATGTAGGCAGCCTCACGGTTCGGTCCCATCAAAATAAAATCCAAAAGTCTCCAAACAAGAAACTAGGGCAGAAGTTGTGGTTGTTGTAAGAAAATCTGATTTCGAAAGTTGTAATTTTAAACCCATTCGAATTGTTTTGAGCCTTTTATACCTTTTATTTCTAATCCCATCCAAAATCCACATTACGGTCCAAAGAAAGACCTTTCGATCAGTCTTCGAGAAATGCCAAGTCGAGCAGGTAGAGATGATTCATATCAAGGGCAACACTCTAGTCCAAACAAGGAAAAGAAATAAAAAATGAGAGAGTCTTATTGGTTAAAACCCTCACGGGCACCGTAAGGCGACATGAGCCGAGAGAAATAAAAATGAGAGAGTCTTATTGTTGAAAAACCTCGCGGGCACCTTAAGGTAAAAGTGAATTGGCGGATGAACGAATGAGAGAGGTCTGCTGGTGAAAACCTTTTAAGGCACCGCAGGATGAACAAGGTCAGGATTTGGGTGAAGAAATCAGTTATGGAAATTCCGGGGCAACAAAGTATGGCAACTGAAAGTTGATTGGTTGGACAGATTGGGCCGATTAATCTGAAATGCATGTCATGATCATTGGTGCCTGTTGTTCCACTCAGATAAGTCTCTTTTCTTTTTCCTCTTCAGATAGTCTTCCAGTTTTGGATTTTCTTATCCTTAACTTTCTAAGTCATTGCATTTCATTTCTTTTGGGTATATTTCTCTAAGATGTTCCCAATGTCAGTTCTGGTTAAGCAAATAAGAAGGAATTTCAAAGCTCACTACCAGCTTCGAGATTGCAAAGCACAGTGCGGCCAAAACATACCAAAAATAGCATGATGTAAAGTGGGATAAAGTGCCAGCAAAGTTTCACCGGTAGAATGATTTAGTAATTTCATGGGAGATGCAGAGGTTTAGTTAAAAGGGTCAAAGGTGTGAAACAACGGTTCGGGTATAGAAAACTCGGGTCATCCAAAGTCATGGGGTTTTGAAAGTCAGTCGGAAAGTCAACAGTCAGGAGCCTGCCTGGAGAACAGGGAATACATTCAAGTCAGCAGTCAGGAGCCCGCCTGGAGAGCAGGGAATACATTCAAGTTTATCAGTCAGGAGCCCACCTGGAGAGCAGGGAATACATTCAAGTCAGTAGTCAGGAGTTCGCCTGGAGAGCAGGGAATACATTCAAGTCAGCACTCAAGATCTCGTCTGGAGAACAAGGGAGTACAATTCAAGTTTTAGCTTTCAAGTTCTTATTGATATTTGGTAATGTGATTCATTTTACACTTACATATATGCCCAGATACCCAAACTGGGGCAGAAAATTTTCTTTTTTTTGTCTATTTTGTTGAAGTCAGGAGCCCGCCTGGAAAGCAGGGAATACATTTCAAGTCAGCAGTCAGGAGCCCGCCTGGAGAACAACGGAGTACAATTCAAGTTTTAGCTTTCAAGTTCTTATTGATATTTGGTAATGTGATTTGTTTTACACTTACATATATGCCTAGATACCCAAACTGGGGCAAAAACGTTTCTTTGTTTTTGTCTATTTCGTTGAAGTTAGGAGCCCGCCTGGAGAGCAGTGAATACATTTCAAGCCAGCAGTCAGGAGCCCTCTTGGAGAGTAGGAAATACATTCAAGTCAACAGTCAGGAGCCCGCCTGGAGAACAGGGAATACATTCAAGTCAGCAATCAGGAGCCCGCCTAGAGAGCAGGGAATACATTCAAGTCAGCAGTCAGGATCCCGCCTGGAGAGCAGAGAATACATTCAAGTCAGCAGTCAGGATCCCGACTGGAGAGCATGGAATACATTCAAGTCAGCAATCAGGAGCCCACCTGGAGAGCAGGGAATACATTCAAGTCAGCAGTCAGGAGCCCGCCTGGAGAGCAGGGAATACATTCAAGTCAGCAGTTAGGAGCCCGCCTGGAGAGCAGGGAATACATTCAAGTCAGCAGTCAGGAGCCCGCCTGGAGAGTAGGGAATACATTTCAAGTCAGTATTCAGGAGCCCGCCTGGAGAGTAGGGAATACATTCAAGTTTAGCAGTCAGGAGTCCGCTTGGAGAGCAAGGAATACATTCCGTTGAAGTCAGGAGCCCGCCTGAAGAGCAAGGAATACATTTCAAGTCAGCAATCAGGAGCCCGCCTGGAGAATAAGGGAGTACAATTCAAGCTTTAGCTCTCAAGTTCTTATTGATATTTGGTAATGTGATTCGTTTTACATTTACATATGTGTCCAGATACCCAAACTGGGGCAGAAAATTTTTCTTTGTTTTGTCTATTTTGTTGAAGTCAGGCGCCCACCTGGAGAGCAGGGAATACATTAAGCAGTCAAGAGTCCGCCTGGAGAGCAGGGAATACATTTCAAGTTAGCAGTCAGGAGCCCGCCTGGAGAGCAGGGAATACATTCAAGTTTAGCAATCAGGAGCCCGTATGGAGAGCAGGGAGTACATTCCGTTAAAGTCAGGAGCCTTCCTAAAGAGCAGGGAATACATTTCAAGTCTGCAATCAGGAGCTCGCCTGGAGAATAAGGGAGTACAATTCAAGCTTTAGCTTTCAAGTTCTTATTGATATTTGGTAATGTGGTCCATTTTACACTTACATGTGTGCCTAGATACCCAAATGGGGGCAGAAGATTTTCTTTGTTTTTGTTTATTTTGTTGAAGTCAGGAGCCTGCCTGGAGAGCAGAGAATACATTTTAAGTTCAGCAATCAGGAGCCTGCCTGGAGAGCAAGGATTACATTCAAGTTCAGCAGTCAAGCATCCACCTGGAGAAAAGAAAAACATCCCAAAGTGTAGTTGGCAGTCAGGCATCCACCTAGAGAAAAGGGAAACATCTCAGATTACAATTCAAGGCGGCAACAAATAGAATCTACCAGGAGAATACAAGTCAACAAGGCAACAAGAACCACGAGAGCAAGTTTGAAGATATAGATAGGATTTTGTAAAGCATAGATCATAGTCTAGTCTAGCATCTTTTTAGTTTATCATGGTGTAATAAGGGGATGCAGTAAGCAGTAGCAGCAACAACAACAATAGTGAAATCACAGCTTCATGGTAGTCCCAGATACCAAAACTTCTTGAACTACACTGGCCTGATTCCTTTTTAGCCAAGGATATGTAGGCAACCTCGGAAGCAGGGTGCGGTCAAATTTTTCAAAAATGCTTCCCACGGAGTATTCAAACGGGCAAAAATCGCTCGTATCCGCTCACTTTATCTTTGCACGAAAACTCTTCGTGTTTCTGGGCAAAGAGGGGCAACTGTGAGCACGTGATTTTTGCCTTATATGAATTACTCCCATAAATTCAAAACAAAATAACTTTTTTTCATTATTTGCCATTTTTGTGGTATTTTTTTGATAATTGTTTGCAATTGTCTGTGCATGCTTATTTTATTTAATTCATGAAAATTCACAAAAAACACACTGCATTTGCGTTAGAATTTATTTTCACATTTTTAGGATTAATTAATAAGTTGTTTTATAAAAATGGAAAAATCACAAAAACTAGTTTATTTTGCACTTTTTAATTTTAATTTCGAACTTTGGTAGTTTTCCTTGAATTTGGTTTCAAATTATTTGTGGTAAATGTTATTTAGATTTAATTAATGTAATAGCATAATTTGATTAGTGATTAATTTAGGTTTATTTTTATGTTTAAATTTAAAAAGAATTTTGGAAAAAAAAAGAAAAAAGAAGAAGAAGAAGAAGAAGAAAGGGATTGAAAATAAGAAAAGGGGTTTTTGGGCTAACATTGCCAAGCCCAAATGCTTCCCCCCATTAGCTCGTCCAAGCCAGGCCCAAGATCATTTGTCTTACCCGGTCCAAGTAGTCCATCACCCAGGCCGTTGAAACGACGTCGTAAGGGAGTGGAACGACGTTGTTTCGAGTTCAGTTTGCCTTAACAAATCCTGGCCCTTTATCTTGCTTCATCCGACGGTCCATAGTATATCTCTTAATCACATAAGAGTGTCTGAAACTTCAGAAGACCACTCAGTTCATCCAAACACACCTGTACTTTGCCTCCTCCATGTCAAAACCCTAATCTCCCATTGTTACTGGCGATACAGCTCCAAATCGCCACCAAATCTCGACCACATAATCCCCACAGTCTCTTAAGAACTAAACTACAACCATTTTTCCCCAAATCCTCTCCAATGGTCTTTAATTTCAGATCGTAAAAAACGGAACCCTGATTCTTTCCTTACCTCTCTTCCATCATGCAAGGTCGATGTTATTCGCCAAGCATCGAGATCGTTTCGACCCGAAATGAGTGTTAGACGGTTGTTCTCACGAGAACAACCCGACTAACACTCGTTTTTTATCCAAATCAAACTGGCCGGAGTTTATCAAAGGTGTAGGGTGAGGTATTTCTTCTTTTGGTTTCTCTCTCCTCACTTATCTCTGTGTTTCTTCTTTATTTTCTACATCCTCTTCCCTTCTGTTAGTTTTCTCTGATAAAGTCACTAGGATATTAGCATCTTCTTTTGTTTCTTTTTCATCTATTTTCCTTGATTTGTCGATTCTGTTCTTGGTTCTCAATTTCTATTTACAAGCAATTTTAGTTTTGTTTTCCTTAAAAAAGGAGATAAGAGTCATTGGGTTTCTGTTTTGTTCTGGGCATTGATTACTGATTTGAGTCATGGCTTAGCTTGAAAGTCAAGCCCAATATGTTGGTTTGTGTTTGATAAATTGATAACAAGTTCACAAAGATTGTTCTAAAATGCCCATAACCTTGTTTTCTTTTCATTCGATTTGGGCTTGACCGTATTGGGCTGTTTAAGCCAAGCCTCACTTGGTGTCTGGATTTACCAGGTCACCTTGACCCACATTTTTTTTGAGTCTGCCAGTAGTTTAAAGGGTAAATAACAGAGGTTTAGAAGGGTAACTTAGGAAAAATGACTTAGGGAATCTGGATATAACCGCTTGGGAAGTTTCTAGGAAAGGGGAATGTGGATTAAACTGAAATTCTGAATTTTACACTAGGGATTTCTAAGCTAAAATGAAAATTTTAGAAGGTTTTAAGGTACAATTTTGAACTCTTTGA